>NW_008588979.1:0-39729 GCF_000691845.1 Merops nubicus
TCCAGAGGTCCCTTCCAACCCCATCCTTTCAAACACTATATGTCTATTCTGTGGCATATGTAGGCAGATGACCTGCAGTCTGTTGTTGTAAAATACTGTAACTTGCTGGTTTATTGAGAGGAATTTTACTCTTCTAAGAAACAATTAAATTATGTGTAATTAATGTTTTAGTAAGAACACATATTTTTCGCTGACAATTGGAAATACGGTTATTTTCTAATTGTACCTAGTGAAGTCATTTTGCTATAATATCCTTTAGTTTTCAAAACAGAACTTAATTACTTCCTCTGGAGAAAACAGAAAGAGGAAGACACATAATCTTTCTTGATTTATTTTGATTAAAAAAGCCAACCTGTTTTCATTTATATTCATGTTCATCCAGGTCTGCCTTAAGCAAAATAGCTTAAAATAGTCCTTCATATATACATATATATATATATCAGTCAGGATATTTTTCAATACTATACTTGTTTTCAAATATTCCTCAAAGATTCCTGTGGTCATGTGAATTGTGAACAGCTCTAGAATATTCTTGGCAGTCCTTGGGCTGTAAGTGAAGCCAGCATAGCAGTGGCAGTAGTGTGGTGGGACACTAAGGACTATGCAAGTCAGAATTATTTGTTGATACGTTTTGCCAGTATAAAAAACCCACAGGATTAGAATTTCAGGTACATGTGAACTTCAGAGACAATATATATATGCCAATATAGGCAAGGTTTAGTTCTATAGAGAGGATTTCTAGTAGAGAACCCTTTTTCTAGCTGTCTTGGAGGAACAAATAAGAGGATGCTGGCTTGTGGTAGAGCAGGTTCAGAGGTTGGGCCCTTGTCATCCCTGTTAGCCCTACAGCTGCTCTTACCTACTGCAGAGTCTTCTCTTATTTTTCATGACTAAACACCAATTACCTTCTCTGCAGGACAGCAAGGGGTGTACAAGCAAAGTAAGAGCATTTTATATTCCTTGTGTGTTCTATGCATTTGTGCCTTTATTTCATGTGACAGGAAGAAGCACAGAAGTTAAACCAGGCAGCATAAGGTTTTGATTTTTTTTTTTTAAATGTCCTGAGATGCTAACATTGTTCAGGCTGCAAGATTCAAGTTTCAAATGCTTCTATTTCAAGTGTCATTGCTTATCATTATGTTAAAAAGACATTGCAAGAGAGAGACAGAAGATAGTCATCTGTGTATTTTTTCAGACCCTCTTTCCAGTGGGTATTTTCAAAGGCAAGATCCTGTTGAATGTGAAGTGCACAGAGGTTGATTGATGCTGATTGATGCTAATTGACTTAAAGCTGGTTTCTCTTAGAACTGTCATTGGAAGGCTGGAGGTGATAACACAGCTTTCATGATGAGCACTGCCTATGGTTTACTGATAAGGATGTTGGAGAGGAAATTCTGTATTTAAAAACTTTCAGGATGGAAGGAAGTAAAGAGGGAAGGAAAGAAAAATCTCTGACAGTGCTGATGTTTCTGCTGGGTCTAAACCAGCACTGAGTCGTGAATCAGAGCCCAAATGGTGCATGGAAATGGAAGAACTGGAACCCAGACCAAAGCAAAACCAAAGAAGCTTTCAAAACACCAGCACTTATTTAAGAAAAAAATTGCATATAAAAAAGCACCAACATAGTGGTAGATTCCTATAAGACTTGGATATTCCTCAAAATACTGTGACAAATTCCTCTATTTACCTTCTGTAGTCAGTTTAGCCCAGATGACTTTAAACTCTTAAATACAGATTTATGTGTAAAATCTTTTGTATGTGATTTTTCCATTTCCAGAGGCATATTAGTTGAGACTTTGCTTTCTAGTTTTGATAGCTTTTGAGGTGTCTGTAAATGACACTTTTCCCTAATTTGTTAGTTCTTGTGGTTTTGGAAGTTACTCAAGTACATTCACACCTTGAGAGCAGCTTGGATCAAGTCTTAGCAGTCTGTCCTAAAATTTTTCTGCTCCCTAGAATGGGAAAACACAGTAAAACTGCCAGGTACTTTTAGAAATCTTATGCTGATACATCATAGTATGATTTAAAAGGAAAATTCATAACATTAAACAATTCACACTGTAATTTGTTAATTTAATTTTATTATCTTTATATAGAACCCTCCCAAGATTTTTGCCTTGAATCACATATCTGTCTTAAAACCTGGGATTTTAGTTGTGACATCTCTCTCTAAAGTGTAGTTGGACATCTGTAGTATCAGCAGGGGCTATTCTGCCTCCAAGGTATTCATTCTTTATAGGTCTGCCAAGGTTTTGGAACCCAGATACAGAAACACATGAGATAAGCAAATGTTATTTATAGCATTTAATATAAGTGAGGGTTTTTATTACTTTTTTTTTCCAGTGGCGATATCTCTTGAATCTTCTTTGGCTGTAAAATGAAAGAATGGTGATGATTAAGTCCATTTTTATGCAAATGTAGGTAATGATCCATTAACCTGTGGTATCAAAGCTGTTTTCACATTCATCATTCAGTGACCTTCTAATAAGGGGAAAATAAATACAATCCCAGCCTGTTTTGTTGAACTAACTCGTTTTCTAACAGTCTGATAAGCTTGTAGTAAAATAATGAAATTTTGAATTGTAGGTTAGGAATGAGGAGCTTAGTGTTGGCCACACAACACCCCCCTTCACTCCTGCCCCCCATCCCCAATTAAAAAAAAGTCCCACAACTTTAAAGGTGAAATGTTTTGGTTTTGGCACTTGCATGTCAAGAGTGTAAAGAGCAACAGTGAATAACAATTAACTGTAACAGTGATAAGAGAAAAGCTGCTGTAAGTACATAGTATTAACAGACAATGAAATTGGGGTCTCTTTTATCCTTTTCCTACCCATAGGCATATCTTTAGAATACTTGTGACTGGAAAAGGTACCTGCATCTTCTGTTTTATCCATATGGTCCCATAGTAACAGATGCCTGAAATGGCTTAGGAAAGGTGTGACTCATACTATCTGCTGGATATTTCCTGGCATTTTTTCCCTTGATTTGTCAAAATATTGCACAAAAGAATGTTCATTTATAGGATTACAGACTAAAACCTACATTTAGAAATGCTGTCATAAATGCCTGCATGCAGTCTGGCTGTCTTTCCTGCCAAGGACTGTTAATGCTTAAATTAGCCACCTGATGGTCTGGTGCCTTGTTGTTCACAAATGTCAACTGCTCATGAAAGAAATAACAGGGTTTTTTTTCCATCAATTCACAGAATAACATTCTGAGTGAGCTTATAAACCCCACTAATTGCTGGCTAAAATTTGCATGTACTTAGTTTTGCATTGTTCAGTGCTCCGTTGTAGGTTAAATGGCAGCACACTGAGCTGCCACCAAGGCTGCAAGGAAGGCTCTTCAAACTTTGTCTCTGAAAAAAACCAAAAAGTAGCAAAGACAGGAAAGCTGAGAACGTGATCTCAGTCTTGGTTCTTGTTTCTTGGTATAATTGTAGGTAATTATTAGGTAAAGAATTCAAATTATAGGCTTTTCCTCTACACAGGGCGTATTCAGATAAAAGCCACACTAATTATGTGTGGTTTTCTTCAGATGAAGTGTATTTGGTGTTTAAGATGATTAACTTCTTGTCTTCTCTCTCTCACTCTCTTCTTTGACTTTTCCTCTCCAGCTCCAAATTCCCCCAAATCCAGAACCTGTATCAAAGTCCAAATGAATTAAAAAAGAAACAACAAAACACCCGTTTCTAATTTGGCAAGCAGTATGTTAAAAATGTTGTCTTGTAAAAACTTTTTGAGTTCTTAAACCCAAAATCAAACTGTGATGTACTTCCAATAATGCTGTTTAATTTCTAAAGTCACGTTACCAAAACAGCTATTGAATTTGTACTTTTTGGCAGTTTTAGACCAATCCTTTACGGTAGTCTTAGGAAGTGTTCCTCAGAACACATTTTGCTTCCAATACACAACTATCCTTTGGAGCTCGGACATCCTCAGTCTGATTGAAAAAAATGGGATTTTTACAGCTCTCAACCAAACATTCTGAGAACCAGTTGATCAATTTCGGTAGCTACGAGTATCTGGAATTTCTACAGCTCACTAGGACCTTATTTGACAGCAAGAAAATGGAAATATTATCTAAGAAATAGTGGACAGACTGAGAAAACAGTGTCCAGATGGAATATTGTCACTGTCGATGCGTTTTTAGCAAGCATGAAGATAAAGTTTGCCTATGTAGATCTCCAATAGCAGAGTCTCCAGAGATGTTCTTTAAATTGCTGCCTCCTCTTGACCTGTTCCAGAAAGGCTGCTCAGCACATTAAAGAAGGAATGTTCTTAACACTGATTTAACAGTTTCATGTATCCAAATTTCCAAATAATCAGAACATGGTGAGAATGTACACCTAAAGGGCTGGTTGAGATGGAAGTGCTGAGGGGACAGTCACCTTGGAGGTAGGAAATGGTACCAGTCCTTTGGGATTTACCTTATTTACAGTGGAATTGATTCCAGAGCACCCTCTCACAAGGAGGGTAGAAGGGAATTTTTTCTTAATCCTCTTGAACAATTTGTTTCCAAAATTTGCAGCGAAGAAGAGAAATTCTCTTTCTGCTTCTTCCTTTCAGAGCACCATCCTTAGGTTTGTTTTTGTCCTGTTCTATTTACAACAGGGACAGGTCACCAGAAGAATGTGGTTTTGGAGAAATGAGCCTTCACTGACAGTTAGGGAAATAAAATTATCTTGTTTAAGGAGTTTTGTAGTTACCCAAACTGGATTTGAGAAGAGAGGCCACAGTGGTTTAAAAATCAGGGTAGCAGCGAAGGGCTGGCAATAGAAGCTCTTCATCTGATACCAAGTGTACAGGATGGGTCTGTCAAAACACAACTGACTGGAGGAGTTTGCAGGGTATTGAATCCGTGCTGGAGCTTTTTTCCTTAAGCCACGTTGATTACCTGAGCTTGTTAAAGTTGTAACTGATCGTAATTAGCAGTAAGCTTCTAGGCTGCTGTTGTAATAATAGAGTACTTTCTTTGGGCAAGGCTACAGGAGGTTTTATATAAATTACATACATATCTACATTAAAATATATACTATTATATGAAATTTTATACTTTTACCTTTTTATATATATTATATATGCATATTGTATAGCGATAATATATGTATTATTATAATGTATTTTTATAATAAGTAGACTTGGCTAAAATAAGCTGCATTAATATTTGTAAGAAATACTTTATAGCTTTTTTGTGTTGATATGGGTTCAATAAGAGTCTCCTATGGCTTTCTGGAATATATAGTTTTCTTGGTGTTTTCCTCCCTCTTTCCTTGCCTGGATTTCTTTATGTCTACATTTGACTAGAAGACTACTTTTGTTTCAGTTTTATTGTGTTGTTGATGCTTTGCTCTTTTTTTGTGTATGTGTGTAGGATAGTTTTTCTTTTTTTTTTTTTTCACTCCTACATTCTACTCCTCTTAAATTATTTACACTTTTTTTTTTTTAATCGTAATAGTGGTGTGGTCTGGACATGGGTTCAACTGGTGTTTTTGTTTGGAGGAAGGATGGATTTTCTTAAAAATTCAGTATTTGTGGTTTGATATCACTCAAAAATAATGTAGTCACCTCTGTTGGGTTGTGAGAATTCTCCTCCTGCTCTGGGACGTGGTTTTCACGTCATTCAAATCAGCTGCTGTACTCCAGCAATGTGCTCGGTGAGAAACTGGCCATTTCATTGTGCATTAAGAATTAATAGGAAAAAAATAGTTAACATGGGATTTCTGTGGACAATCCTGCTATTGTGATCTTTTGTGATGCATTATTGATGTGTTTGCTGCAGCAGTGAGTGAAATGGATAAACATTTGGCATTTTAACACTGCAGAGAGCACACTAATGTGGGAAGGAATTCGCGCGTGTTGAAATGGCTTCTGTGCCTCATGTTCATCTTGGTGCAAGCAGCTCGTTGCCTTTGTTGTGCAGGGTGAATGAAAAAGCTGGAAACAAGGCAAAATTTTCCTTTTTTTTTTATAGAGAACAGAAAATTTCTTAGGAAACGAACAGAGTTCTGTTACTGTGAGAGATGTATCAGGGAGAGTTCCACCCCACCTGGTGTTTCATTGTGATTTTCTGAGGCAGAGGTGGAAAACAAGTACAGGTTCTGAAGATGCTGTGCTCTAGTGTCAGTGCAGAGCAGTATTCGGTGTGGTTGAGAGTTAGTACACTATTTTGCTGCTATTTTCAATGAACTATCACAACAAATCAGGGAACAATTAGCAGTAACTAAGGATATGGTTACTTTTAATGGTAAATTTAGGAAGGTAGTGAATGGAAATGGCTCCTATGGGTATTGTGTGCTTTGGTTTACTAGTGCTGCTGCTTCAAAAGCATTGCAGAGAAAAAGGAAATCTGCTGGGCAGTATATAGTTGAATGTCATATGCAAGTGATATTCCATATTCTGAAAAATTAGCTGGTAAAAGAACAATTCTTTATGGAAGTTTATTTCTCTCTTAGAAATAAGTTTTGTTGTTTGTTTGTTTTATTGAAACAAATATTAAGATAGATGAATAGTAAAACAGCTACACCAATTTTCTATACATGTTTTGACCAGAGTATGGAATTTTGTGAAGGTTTAAAACTTCTACTAGGTCCCATGTATATCATGGCTGTCTTCAGTTCCAGTAGATTTACATAAGCTTCTCCTATTTTTTTTAGTGTCAAAACTTTTCATCTGGACACCTGCAACATTTTGGTTTTGCTTGATAATTTCAGTTCAATTATCTAAATGAATAAAGTATGTAACATCTATATTGTGATGACATTTATTTTTTTAATAAGAAAACACCGTGCAGAATAGTATCCAGAAGTAGATGGAAAATGAAAAGACATTGTGGGGTTTTTTTTATAGCTTCCAATGCAATTCATGTTCTATAGGGATGTCAGTTTTTATTGCACTGCAGTTTTTATATTTAAATATATAAATGTGTGTGTTTGTGTGTGAATATATGAATATATATACACAGAAATATAGCTATACAGACATAGTTTAAGAAATTTTAGGAACAGTTTCCTCTAAATGATTTTTTTTCTTCTAAATGACTTTTATCATGAGCCTTGTCTCTTGTAGTAATGACACTGTGTTCTTCAAGCAGTTATTTACATAGCTCTTTAAAAGTCTCTTAACCTCTACCTCACTGTTTAGAGCATGCCACCAAAGTGCTGAGTGGTGGTAGGAGCCACGATCTTGCTCTTCTCTTCCTCTCACACTGCAGAGTCAGGTTTCCTTTTTTCCTTTTCTTTTTACCTGAGTGACTATGTACATAATCCATATAAAATGTGATAGCAGGAACAGATGGAGTTGCATAATACCCAGCAGCAGAACAGTTGGGAACCCTCCGAGGAGGTGTGAAATGGGGATTGAAGTTTGCTCAGCTGGAGGAGGATATGGACCAGGGTCTCCCACGGGGAATGTTTTGTCAAGCAGAATAGGCAGTAATAGGCACGGGGGCACTTTTTTTTCCCCCTTTTTCCTTAAATAATCAGAGCTTATCTACACGATGAGCCCAACAAGTGAAAGAGCTGAATGTAGTATTGCCCTGATGGGTCTTGACCATAAACTTCAATGTTTTAAGACCTCATTTTTGTGCCTGATCTGTTAGAGGAGCTCTGGGTACTCATAAGCAGTAGGAAGTTGGATGTAAGCTCTTAATGTTTATGGATTTAGATGCCTAAGGCTTCTTGAAAATGTATTCTAGAGTTTTGTACCCAAAATGTCAAATTAAAGTTACTTCGGCAATGGCATTTTTGTTGTTTGTATAGAACTGTTCTTCATAATAACTGAAACAACTCATCTGGGGAAGGTACAGATGCCAGACAGAAGAATAATTTTGTGCCAATATTTAAAGAGAGTAAAAGCAATGATCCTGGTGATTGCTGGCCTATTAGACTGATAGTGATCCAGAGCCAAATAATGCACCGGTTAATACAAGGCTTGCTCTATAAAAATTTAAGAAAGTTAATGTGATTCATGCCTGACAGCACTGGCTGAGGAAAAATAGATCCTAGCAAGCCACCTTGATATTGTTTTGAATGCGATTACAAGCTTGATTGATAAAACAAAGATGTTGGTGTGAGTCATATGCCTGGGAAAAAATATCCGTAGCATGTGATACCTTGAGAAGAACAGCAAAACAAGGCAGTGCAGTGCTTTAAAAATAAACAACTGGGATATTTTATAACAGTTTTGTTTAAAACAGTTTTGGCATCACTGAGTAGATCTATTGTGTGGTTCTTTTTTCTGTACAATTTAACACTTCTTCTCACATATAATAAATATAAAATGAGTATTCATATATCTTTCAGACTATACAGAGGTTGGGGATGCAGTTAGTGGTGATAGTAAGAGATCAGATTCAGAGCAGCTGGAATTTCTTGTGCAAGCAAACAGCATGTGAAAAAGCCCATGCCTTTCATAAAGTCATACTTTCAGAAAGGAGGATTCTACCTAGGAAGTCATTCCTCTTGCAGGCTGTTATTTTGATAGAAATTAATTAAATATGAGTTCTTTAGTGCTATATATCTGTACACAAGGTGTATCAGGTAGGAATGGAAAAATGGTGCCACCTGAATTTGGTTCATTTATAAACACTGTCAGAAAGTTAGCTTTCTGTCCACAGTTCAAGGCATGTCTTGACAATTTAAACAATACTCATAGAATACTTCCTTCCAAGAAAGATGAAAAGTGTAGGTGCTTTCCCTAAAATGGAAAATTGGAAGAAATGAGAAGACTAATTTGAAGAAATTGTACAACCAAACATTCCAAAGTTAGGGAACCTGGAAGTTTGCTTGGTGAGGGCACCAAAACTTGTTCCAGCAAAACATTCCAAAGACTGCTGTGTGGGGAGATATGCAACTCTGTCTTATAACATCTCTGTCTTAATAGTGATGAAACAGAAATTGCTGCTAGCTAACCACATAATAAAAAATTCCATGCAGAAATTCAACCCCATGTCAATGCTGGCTGTAAGAGCAGGGAAAACCTCTACCAGGCTGAGCAATCAGCAGTTGTCAAGCAAGAACCATATATACAGTACTGGTATATATTATTTTGAGAAGCTTCAAGGCAGAAATGACAGTAAGTGGATTGTAAGAAGGTGAGAAAGAATAGAAGATAGACAGAACAAGCCCCATACCAGAGTTATGTAAAACAAATTTCCAATTTTATTTTTAGCAAGCTGAGACAGTGGTAGAGAATAGAGCAATATGCTGTAAATGAAGAGTGCTGACAAAGCAGATGTTGGTAAAAACTGAGGAAGGATAATGAAATAGGACAGAGAAGGCTGAAATTTAGTCAGCATTCCATAATGCGGATGAAAAGGAGTCATTACAGTTGATCTTTCTTGAGGAAGTGGTTTACATATATTCATTTCTTAAATAAAAAAAGAGATTAAATGCTTCAATAAAAATTCTGAATTTTGCACTGCAATTCATTGCGAATACCCTGATAGAATGAGATTTAGAGTGCTAACGAGAGAATGATTCTAAATTATTTTTTAAAAAAAAAATTGTCTTGTATTAAGTTTTGGTATAGAATTTGAAGAGGTCTAAGTCTAATTTTTCAGCACACTTAAGTGCTTTTCTTCTCTGCTGCTATCTTTCCGAGCACATAAAAATGAAGAGTTCACTCACTGTTCATATGCTTAAATAGTAAGTGTTATAAATCTGTGCTCAGGTTTGTGCCCCACACTTAAAAGTGCTTTTCTTCTCTGTTGCTATCTTTCCGAGCATGTAAAAATGAAGAGAGTTCACTCACTGTTCATATGCTTAAATAGTAAGTGTTATAAATCTGTGCTCAGGTTTGTGCCCCTGTGTGTAGTGCACATCCTCAAGCTGCTTTTGATCTATATTTTAAAAATTATATTATTGTTTAGTGTGCATTACTCTATCAAGCTAGATAAATTCTGATTGTCTTGAGAGTCGACAGGGCAATAAAACAAGAGTATTAGTAAACCCCAGACTACAAATTCAGGTAAGCCTGAAGGAAATGTGGTTCAATGTTCCTAAATACCCATATGCTTAACATAGCAATGATATTTTTTGTTGTTCTAGACCTGTGTACTTTTGGTGAATGACCTGGTTTTGAGCTCAGGAGGAAGTTGCTGAAAATAGTGTAAGGCAAGCTTTTCCTTCTGCTATGATTAGAAGTATGAGAAATGCTATAAATCTCTCATTGGAGGCAACCTTCTGAGTTTCCAAATCTTCTGTCTTAATAGGAAATTGTTGAACATCTGAAACACCCAGGACTTCCACATAACGGAGCCTCAGGCTCAATTAACTCCATCTCTTCCTACTATTGAAAAAATATTTTGTTGAATGCAAAAATTTTCCTCCATTCTTGCTGAAAGATTTTGCAAAGTACAGAGAGCTCATGGTGGTATCGTGTGGTCCCTAAATTAATCTCTTTTTTTCCATTCTGTGGTGTAATTCATCATCAATATGGCTTACCCATGAACACATACTCATCCTGCCTGGGCCTGGGATCCCTGTAATCCCCTGACCCAAGCTGGCTAGCTGAACAAAAGGAAGTCTTAATTAAATTATTGCATAAATTCCCTTTGGAGAAGCCAAATCAAATTCACTAGGTGTAGGATATCCAGCTCTGAGCATATGTGAAAGGCAATCTGCATGCCTGGTGAACTGGCAAAGAAATCCCAAATCCAAGCTGTTGAAATGTAATGCTTCGAGAGATGATTAGTTTTGAAAGACTTGCATCCTCTTGAAGTATTCTTGTTTTTTTCAACCTAGCTGGTGTCTGGGAGGCTTGTTTGGATTTGATTAAATTGTACTCATGACTGACAGCCTAGTTGGTGGAAAAGAGGAGAGCATCTAGGCTTGCTGCCTCATTGCTGTGCAGTGTGCAGGCTTGTCAGAAGGGACGCAGAGCAACACAACTGTTTCTCTGACACGACAGGGTGCTGGAGAACACCAAATATTGTGTAGAGCTTGTTGGCTTTGTGAAACCAAAATATTTTGCAGGGATCTGCCAGTTTGATATTTTGAGTGAAGAAGGTAAGGGGAAGAAGGACTTCCCAAAATACTGTGTTAATAAGAACTGTTCTAGAAACATCTAAACTGACTGTGTTTGAGTGCTCTGAATCAGGTGCTGGGAGAGATGGAGAGGAGAAACTTGACCATGGTCTGTGATGGGCTGGATACTCTTCCCAAATACCATCTTACATGCATGTAGAGTTTCTGAACCCAAGGAGTGCAAGTATAAATTTGAAACAAGACATTTCAACCTGCTACTACTGGCTAACCATTCAGAACACTTAATTTTTCTCTGTTTAGAACAACCATAGGTTCTGAAATGCTAAAAGTGCTGCGATGAAGCATTGCCAGAGCCTTGCAAGGCTTTCATTGGCTGCCTCTCTCTGTTGCTTTCTGTCTAACAATAGCTGTTAAGAGTTGGATGGATTTAGGATGTTACTGTTAACTGTTGTATCCAGTGGCTTCTCTTGCTGGAAGATGAGTCTTTTCCAGTTCAGGATGGAGCTCCATAGCTCAAACTCAAGTTGCTGTCTGCATCTGGTTCCCATCCCAAAAACAGTTCTGAAGGTGAGGTGTGTGAGGACCAACAGTGCTACATCATGTTTGGCTGTTGCATTGTACTTAGCTGCCTGACAGCTGGGGTGTTCCTTAATGAGGTGTAGTCTAGAAATAATGCTAACAGGACAAAGCCTGCCCTGATACCCTAGCAACAGCATGTTCCTTCAGCTCTCCTTTGCCCTCTTAACACCACTGCACAAGTAGCAGGGACAATTGCTCGTTGACCAGTTCAGTTATTTTTATGTAGCTGGACATGTTGCTAATACTAATCAGTTTGGGTCTCCCTGTACTACTGGGAGGTCTTCATGGGACTGAAACCATTTTAAAACCCTTTAGAAAAATATCTTTCTAGAGAGAAACAGTCATCTGGAAAGATGATGGAAAAAACTTTTTCCTTTATTATAAAGGACTTTTTTTCACAAAAATGAGATGTTATGGAAATATAGGTTCTTGGTTTACACTGAACAACAATAATAACACTGATAAAAAAAAAAACAAAACAGAGTGAATCAGCCTATTTGCATATGGTTTCTCCAGCAGCAGTGTTTCTGTTGTTCCCTTCTTTGCTGTCACTTAAAATCTGTTTGTCTGCCCAGTGAGCCATGCTGGGAGCTGAGCTGTCTGCAGGCTGATCAGGTGGGTGATCAGTAGGGTTGGTTTTTACATGTTCAAGCTTTCTAAGTAGGCTTGGATGGGGCAAGAGCTGGTGTTGGCACACAGGAGGACAGCCAAACCTGGCTTATAGTGGAAGATCAGGAGCAGGTATTTTCAACTGCTATGGGACTCCAGACCTGGTGCATTGTCTGACTGATGTGTGTCTTGAATGGAAGGAATTTAGCAATTTCCTGGGTAAGTTGTTGTTTTAGAGAAAAATAGTGGGTAATACTGTCCCAGTGGCTCAGTCAGAATCTCTTTCCATGGTTTTCAGTCCTTGACCTTTGCCATTAAGTTGTTTTTCCTTTTGTGCAGTACAGCAAATTTTCAGCAGATTTTCAGCTCTCAGGTAGCTAATAGTTCTGCATGAGTGGGTTACACTGGTTTAAATGTGGTCTCACTGCTGACCTCACACAATGTTCTCAACTCCTGCCTTTGCAGAGACACATTTTTGAGTCTGGGGCAAGGAACATGTTCCCTCTGCCATACCATGTAAAAGGAAGTTTAAATAAGTTTTTTTTGGAAAGCTATGAAGATGCAAAACCAAAAAAATAAAAAAAGCTTGGTACTGGCACATAGCTTCATAATGAACTTTTCCCTTCTAACTATTCCAACTAGATAACTTTTATCCTATAATAAATAGAATATAAGCTAAATCAAAGTTCAGTTGGATCAGTTATACACTAATAATAAGCTTAAGGATTCAAAAGTGTAGTTGAGAAGCGTAAAACCAGCTAAGCTGGTGATACCAAGAGTCCAACCAAGTCAATGAAATCTTTTGAGAAGTTGCCACTAGGGAAGCATAAAAGATACAGGACTAATGGAGACTTGTCCATCCTGGGGACACCTCACAGGCTTTCACTGGTGACTTCAGGAGAATATAAAAGCACTTCATGGAATTTCTGTCTGTGCCACCATAACTGATAGGCAATGAAACTCTTCCCCAACCTGTTTTTGAACTCATTCACTTCCAAATCCTACAACAATGTGATGTAAAACTGTAGTTTCAAACTGTGATTTTGCAAGAATCTTTTTTTTTTAATTTATCCTCATTGTATTGTACAAAGCACATGAAAAACATTATTTTTTTTTTCAACTTCATCATATGATTATTTTATATCCTCTGCTCTTGTTCCTGTTTCTCTATCAGACTAAAAAAAATTGCTCTTTTTTTTTAAATTCCATTTTTTTTCTATTTAGAAACTTCTGTAGACTGTATCTCTTTTTTTTTTTTTTTTTTTGTTTTTACTTCTCCATAGTTCTGCCCCACGCTTTTTTCTGCTGCCAGTTTTTTTTTTTTTTTTTTTTTTTTTTTTGAGGTAAGATGTCTAGGATTGTATGGAAAAATCCAGACGTGACACATCATGAATTTATACACTGGTGTCATGATATTTTTTGAGATATTCTTAATAGTTTTCTATTTTCCTTTTTGAGTAGTATTGAGCATTAAGCTGATGCTTTTAGGGAACTGTCTGACATGACACCAGATGTCTTGTGTGCAAGGTAATGTATTATCTAGGGCCAATTATTGTGCCAGGTAGGGCTGGTTTTACTTGTGTGCAGCTCGTTGCCATTGAGCCATATCTATCATTTTATCAGCAGACATTCACTATTGTCTGTGCCTTTTCAATCAAACTGGGGTACAAATGTTCAAGCTTACCACATGATTTACTTAAATGTTGAATATCACAGATCTGAGCATTGATCCTTGAAATAACCTGCATGTCCTATTATGAAAAAAAAAAAAGGTAATTCTGCTATATCCTTTCTGTCTTTTAAGGAATCTTTAACTCACAAGATGACCCTGTCTTTTATCTCATGATGATACACCTCTTTTAAGATATTTAGGTGAGGGATCCTAGCAAATAAGGTTACCATATAGACAGGGTTTATATTAATTATTCTTTTCCAGAAAGTTCTTGTGTTTTCAATGGACTTGTATAGACTTGAGAAGCAGTTAAATGCTATTTTAATTATTTTTTTTATGTATCCAAATAATTCTTTTATCTTGTATGTCTGCTTACACCTCAATGGTTAACAGTGCTGCATTCTCCTACCTTGAAAACTTGCCCCCCAATTTCTGACCTGAGTTAGACTCAGTCCTGCTGTTGATGGCATGAAATGCTGCCAGTGGAGACCACCAGAGATTCTGGAGTACAGGCCAGAGAGGCATATTGAAGGACAGTTAAGGACAGATTGTTAGTAATATAAGATGGGAATCGTTTGATCAGGTTTATTATATTATTTGTTTTCTTTTAATTCATTATATTATCAAGGGCTGGAACAGGCTCCCCAGGGAAGTGGTTGAATCACCGTCCCTGGATGTATTTAAAAGCTGTCTAGATGGGGTGCTCAGGGATATGGTGCAGAAGTGGCCTGGTGGAGTTAGATAATGGTTGGACTCCATCCTAAAGGTCCTTTCCAGCCATAGAGATTCTGTGATTTAAATTATACTTTTTTGTATTTCTTTTGTTATTTTGACCAAGGTGATTTTAATCAGAAAACTAAGACAGTTGTCTATACCTGAGCTGATGCTGTAAGAATCTATGCACAAATATGGCATTTTTTATGATTGTGGTTATTTTTTACATGAAAAACAAAGTACCCTTAGCAATTTCTTAAATCTGGATTTTTACTAAACTCTCATCATGAAAATTACTTATCTCTAAAGAATTGTTCTCTATAAATTTAGCTTTCATGATTAAATTTAACAATATAATGGGACAGAGTTTTAACTCATTTAGAAAATCTCAATCCATCTCTTAATGAAGTTTCCATAATCAACTTATATGGGAGAAAAAAAAAATTGAGAAAATTCAATATTTAACAGTTAAAATGTGACACTGTGCAGACCCCAAGGCACTGTGAAGAAGACAGTCCTGCCAGGCTCTCCTTTAAAGGACATTTTTCATTGTTATCTAGAAACTAATTTTAAAAGTTCATTTTCACCAGTGGAGTAGTACAGTGTTTTGAATATCAAAATTTGATGTTTTCTTTTATTACTGTGGTAAAACTTACTTGGTTTAAGCTAAAAAAAAAAAAATGATGTTTTGATTCATTTTCTTTCTCAGATAAATTCCCATCAGTGAGAAATTAGAGATTAGTGTGAAATAGTGCTTCTTTGTCACTGGAATATGTTTTAAAACAGTAGCTCTCGGGACACAGTGGTGTCTGGAATGGTGTTGTGTAGTGCCTCAAAGACAGTGAGTATTCTTGAGTCACTCCTGGATGTGAGCTCGGGGAATTAATAACCTACACTGCTATTGAAAAGGTGAAATTTTTCCTTTTTTTTTTTTTTTCTCCCCCATATAAGTTCTGCAGTACAGCCAAAAAATGAGATTGGGTATTAATAATATTTCCAACCTTCTGAATGATTAATATTTAGAAGATGACTTGGGAGGAAGAAGATTATTCAGTTCTTCTGATTGTATGACTTACTAGTGATGATGAACTCAAGGTTAAATAATGCTTCTGTAACTCCTTTCAGTGGGGGAGTTCAAATGTTATATATACATAATTAATTATGCATTAGAAACTTACTACTAGAACCACTGAAAGTTAGAAAAATCAGTGTTTTGTCCCAAGTTCACATGGTGAACCAGAAAGACCGAGATGGGGGCAGGATCAACCAGTCCTGAGTTTCAGGCCCTCTCTTAATCACTGGACAGAAATACTTTATGAAATCAAACCAAACCACATTAAAACCAGAGAGACAGCAAACTCTGCACTCAAATTGCTCAACATGTTCTGTTGACTTCAGTTAGTGCAATGGGGAAGGAGTGAGTACATATGAGGCAGATTTACCAGCCTGTGCCACTTCAGGGGCACCGTGGTGGGGTATGTGAGGTGGACACAAGGAGATGAAGCAACAGAGCACATTGAAGTGCCAACAAAAGGTGAGGTTACCACCCAAATTAAGAAGGATTACTGTCAAGTAGAGTGAAAACTTCCTGCAACTTTGCTTTTCCACTACATGAACAGATTTCTTTGTTTGGTTCAGGTTTCCCTGCTGTCTTTGCAGTCAGCCAGCCTTTAAATGTGAAAAAAAAGAGGTAGGGTTTGAGGTTTATTTTATTTCTTCAGAGCTTTATTAGTGGGTAGGATTTTAATAGTCAAAATAGAAAAAGTAAAGCTGTATGGTTCACAGCATGGATGCTCCTTCCCAAAAGCAAAAATAAATCTGAATTTTGAAGTATTTTGAATCCTTTTAGTAAATGTAGAAACTTCTGATTTTGAATGTACTTTTTCTTTTTGTTATGAGAAGTGGAGAGAAGAAAGGGTAGGCATGGAAGACATTTGTCATTTCAACGGATCATAGAATCATGTTGGTTGGAAAAGACCTTTCTGTTCATAGAGTCCAGCCATTAACCCTACTCCACCATACTGTACCAAATCCTCCTCCAAGCCATGTTCCCCAGCACCACATCTCTATGGCTTTTAAACACCTCCAGGGATGGGGACTCAACCACCTCCCTGGGCAGCCTGTTCCAATGCCTGACAACCCTTTCCGTGAAAAAGTTCTTCCTAATGTCCCATCTGAACCTCCCCTGGAGCAGCTGGAGGCCATCCCCCCATGCTCCAAACTTCATGAAAACTTTCTCTGAAGTGTATCCCTGCCATGGAAAAGTGAGGAGCATGGCACAGACAGGCCCACGGCCACATCGGGGGTCCAGGACCTTGCCTGTTCTGGGCCTCACCTCTCCTGGGTCTCCAGGCTGAGGAAGGTTTTGTGCACTCCTTACCCGAGAAGTAGAACACATTCAACTCTGGCTATTGAGAATGAGTGCAAATTAAGGTAATTAGAAAATCATGAGCTATTTAATACTCCTATTTCCACATTATTTATTTAGACAAAATTTCTATTAACAGTGCATCGGACTCAGAAAGCAATTAACTCCATCCCTTTCACAGATCACTTTACAGATACACTGACATGCTCTGCAGAACAAAGGATTTCATCTTTTGGGACTAAGATGATGGTGTTTTGTTGTGGTTTTTTTTTTTTTTTTTTTTTTTTTTTTTCATTATCACTGTGTTAACATGTGAGGGGAAAATTATTAGTTACAGTGCTGCATTCTGTGAAGGCTTAGGAGGTCAGGAAGATGTATCTGGATCTACATCCACTTCAGAATGATTCCCCATTGCTAATATTCAACGCATCCAAACTCTGATTGTCTCTTCTCCTTTCAAATCTGCTTTGCCCTTGTCTCCCTGAGAAATAACAGCCGAGTACACAGCTTCTGATTTCTATGTTTAGCCTGATGCCTGATGGAGATACAGAACACAGATAATGGCTCCACTCAAAGAGGGCAAGTGTTGTTAGATAAACCAGAAGTGTTCCGTTGACAGAGAGATGCATTTTTTCTCAGTTCCATGGGGTTCAGGAGTCAGTTCTGGTATGGTGGATGCCTTTGTGCAAGATGGTTTTATTTTCTATATAGCTGTAACAAATACTGTAATGCTGAAATAAATGCATACTTTAATTATACTAAAACATAATTTATACATTAGTTTCCATAGTAACTTGTCACTGCTGTGGCATGGTTGGAGCCAGTGCCATTTATGAGTGTAGAAAAGTCAATTTATGCAAGGATTCACAATGTAGCATTTTAATTCTTCAAGTAATTTGTTTTTTTTTTTTTTTTTTTTTTTTTACTGGCTATTGCCGGGTGTATTGGTATCATATATATTCCACAGGTATAAACTAGATAGGAAAATTAGTCAATGAGGTCACTGTATTTTAAGCATTAAGAACTGTAATTGAAATCTGTTTCTGTAAAAGGCTGTATTTTCAAAAATATACTACTCCAACACATGGGAATATTGTTTCTTCAGGGCTTTCTCCACTGTTAAATAAAGATTTAAGTGTTTAGCTCTGAAGGAATCATCACTTTCAACAAGGGACAATTCACTGTGCCAATAAAAAGGTTGTGTACAATTTAGAAAGCACAGGAAAACAATGTTCTTGGCTCTAATTAGTTTTCTTGATATATAACGTAATATATTTCTCAGAAGGATATAAATTATACTAGCACTTATTTTGACATAATAAGCCTTCTAAGGAATTATTGAGTTTAAATGAATAATACATACAGTCCTTCCAACCCTGTTTTCCACTGGTATGCTTGAAACAATTGTATGTATCTATACATGGAGGAAACTCTCATGGATTAAACCATGGGCTATTGCTGTGGTGAACTTATTTTTTTAATAGGTATTTTTAATAGGTTATGGAAATCTGCAGCAGTAGAATTGGAGAAGAGCTCATTCCAGATTGGGTTTGCTGGTGTGGAAGAGAAGTGAGCCACAAATCTTGTCACAATTACAGAATCAGCTGCAAAACCACAATTTACCCCAGAAAAAAGACACCATAGTCAATGCTGATAGGGTTAGAAAGCCAAATACCCATGAGTTGGTGCAGATTTATGTGGTGGGTTGGCATTATAGTGACCATAACTTGAGCTTTGACTGATCTCAAATTCAAGGCACCATATGGTAAATGGTTGGTTTTTTTTCAAAGCTCTAAATTTTTGGGGTTTGGGATTTTTTTTTTTTTGTTTTGTTTATAGGCTTACTAGATTGTCTGATAGTACATGGAATAAAAACTGGATATATTGGAAGAGTAGCTTCATATCTGATTTTGTTGTTAAATTGTCAGCTTTTAGAACATAGGTGACCAGTTACTCAGTTTGAGAAAAAAGTCCAGAATGAACACAAATGTGACTTAAAAGGATTTAAGACAAGATAATACAAAGCAAGGGGGCAGGGAGGATTTCTGCTGTACATGTACCCCAGTGAAAGCTCTGTGTAGCTGCTACAGCTGTGGTTCCCAGGGCCCCTGTGTTAGTGGTGTCTCTTGCTGCTGTTATGCTGTGGCTTCATGCCATCATCCCCATGGTCTTCTATCTGCAAACCTGTGGAGGGTTCTCATGGGACACAACTTTTCCTGGGGTGAGAATCACCCCGCTCCTCCTCTTCTGCCATAACTGTTTCCTACCCATTGTTCTCTGGTTTCTTTTTTCATTAGTGAGAACAAAACTTTGCACATCATGAAGCAGGTAGCAGTCATTTAAAGTCTGCCTCAGCATCCTCTCTGCAACAGCTTAATGCTTAAACCAGGTCAGCAGTAAATTCCTGCCTGAATTACAGAGCATAGGTGTTGAAATTGTGCCCAGTTCACAAACGGGTGTTGCATTGGAAAGGGACAGGGTTGGAAGTAGGGGTGGAGCAGAGCAGGTTATCAAAAAATGTCTGTTCTCCTCTCCTGCCTGCCTGAGAAACGTTCATTGTCCATGGCATCTATTGTTTTCATTCTCCTTTTCATTCTCATTTGATGATGGAGGAATAAGAAATAGATTTGTTCCTCTGAGGTCAATTGGAACGCTGATGGAGAAATAGATTGAGCTTGTGCTTTGGAGGAGATTTTCATATTTGAATGTATCTTTCCATTTTCATTCTTCCCTCTCCTCCATCCCCACCCCTGGTTGCCAGATATAGCTGGCCAGTGGAAATTATAGAGAGTCTGCTAGACTTCCACCAGCTACAAATTAATATGGGTGGTGTGGGTTTCTTTACAATATGTTTGCCCATTCTGAGTGTTTTCAGCTCCTGATAGAGACAGAAAAAGGTTGAGCATAGCATCACAAAAATCTGCCCTGAAAAGTAATTGGGGATGGGAGGGATAAAATGTATGCATAAAATTGAAAAATTGTAAAAAGTCACATCAGTGAAGCTTCTCTAGTACCTGACATGCTTTATTTTAGTAAAGTTTCTTAATTTTTTTCCTACAAAGGATTACAATACATGTATTGCAGTACTAAAACACTCATAAACTTGAAAAAGGCAAAGTAAGGAAGACTGGTGAAGACTGGCTGTATCTTGAAGACTGTGCAGGAAGAGCAAGGGCAGGTTAGAAATAAAGAATCAGATGTTTGTCTCTATTTTACTGTAGTATCTCAGTGTTTTTTTTTTCTTTAGAATGAAGATAATAGGATGTCTGCTGGGTGCCATCTTGTTTCCAAGTAAAATGTGATAGCCTCACCCGTGTGCATTATCCTTGGGAAATGGAGTGTGGTTTACGTACACGTATTCATGCACACACTGAGTTAATGACCATGACTTGACAGATAAACTATAATTTAACTGCCATCACATGAATGAGACCAATGAGTCGTACACAGCTGTAGCACTCCTCACCAGCCTGGGAATTCATGTTTTTTAAGTATACAGACATACACCGTATGCAGATGTTCTTATGCCAGAGGAGGAGGTTTAGGCCAGAGTACACATATGGAGTTGCAGGTTTGTGGGTTTTATGCACGTGCTTCTCATGCAATGCTAGTAAAGATGTTGTTGAAATAGCAGCTGTTTATCTAAATAGCTAAAATGTTTTCATTGTGGCCAGTTGTTTGACATGTTTTACTCCATTTTGCTTTTGTTAATGGTGAACCTAAAGAACTCCAGGTATCGTGCTAGGATTCTGTCAGTACTGCAAAAATATTTTAGTAAACTGGTGCAATGTAGTTTTCCATACTTTCTGACAGTAAACACATACTTCTGGGTCAGAAGTTTGGATGGCATGTATTTGAAGCACTAGGAGAAATGCTGCCTTTTCTCAAACTACTCATCATTCCATCAGTAGCTTATGTCTGTGTGTGACCCTGTCTGTGACCCTGTGATCGATAAGATGAAACAATTTTGATGCATGTTTAGATTTCCAAGGAAAAAATTGGTGCAGCTTTGAAATGCTCACAGAAATCAGTAGAGCTTCATTCTTTTACATGATAATATATACGTATTAAAAACAGGTGTGGTAGTGAAAAAAATCTATCTTTTCACCATATCCATCTTTATGTGCTGCCATGCTTTGGTGGTTGCTGCATCATTTTTTCACTATGGAAAGTGGCATATGTAATTGTAGGGGAAGGCACAATTACAAATTGCATGCAATTACATTCAAACAAGTAAACAAAATAAAACTACATTCAGCAAGCTAAGGATTTGCTGAAAGCCTTTTAATGGAGATGCCAAAGATGAGCTTTTGCAGCTCTACAATTTGCCAGTCAAATTGTTGTCATTTAGGAGAACTTCTCCACAAGAGCTCAGAGCAAAGCAAATGATTGGCAAATTGTCTTTCTAAATTATTATCCGCTATTCTGATTGGTTTTCTTCCTATTATTCTTTGACACGATCTTAACATTTTAAAAGTTCAGAACTTGCACATTTTTCTTTGCAGCTGATCTTTCCTATTTTGATAGGATATTCTCATGAAGTGAGACTTGTTCACTGTGAGGGGCAAATCTCAGGAAACCAGTAATATTTTTGAAGGTATGATTGTAATAAGAAAGCTTTATGAGTTTTTAAAAAGATTGCACAACAGAGGATAAATACCGTGTCTATGTTGCTCAGGAGTTTATCACTATCACTGAAATAAGTTTTATCTTCTAGATCTAAATCAATGGGAGAAGTAAACAAAGCTGCAGAGATAAGGTCGTGTTCTCAGGTAGAGACAGATCCTCTTCTGAAGAAATTAAATTTTGGTTGTAGCTAACTGCTGAGAATTTCTTTGTCTCATGCACAGTCACTGGAGCTGCAGTGGAATTAATGCTGGTTAGCACTGCAGGACACACAGAACAACTGGGTGTTTTTTCCTCCCTTCTCTACCACGATATGCAACTGCCCTTTGCGTGGAGCTGCAGCTGCACTAATGGAATTTTGATGCTTTCTTATGAGAAGGGACAAGTTCTTACATTGGGCACTTCTAGGTTTATAATTTCTTGAGACCTTAAGAGCTCCTGATGGGGTTGGATAAAAGGGAGAGCTGGAACAAGGGTTCTTCCATATCCTTTTACCAAAAGGCAGTAACTTAAAGTGTTCTTCAGCCTGTGCAGACAGATTATTTTATGTTACCATGGAGTGCATTCTGCAGCTGCATCCTCTTGACAAATAGTCTTCCCTCTCCACCAACAGCATACTTCAAGACAATTGGCTGAAATATTGTTGGCAAGTAATTATTTGACCAATTAAAGCTGCTAGACTTCAGAGTAATGAACTCTGAATAGATTTTTAATTCCCGCATATTTGCAAATGGAGGGAAGTTAACATTTGTTGAACAAATAATTGCCTTTGAAAACACTGAAAAGATGCAAAAGTTTTTCTTTCTGGAAACCAAATGCTATTCAGATTGCTGCCTAAGGGGGAAAAAAAAGTAAAATGAGAAGTGAATGCTGATATATCAAACTGAGAGTTTCCTTTAGACAAGGTTTTTGAATCCTTTTTTGGTGTATTCACCCAAAATCATTGAGTAAAAGATTATCTGTAGAAGTCAAGAAATGCATATAGGGACCAAGCTGGTTCTGGGAAGAATTTTTCATTTAACTTTTATTATGTTCAAGCTATTTAAAACTATTATTCCATTAAGTGTTACATCAGATAGGAACTATGTATGACATGTTTCTCCAGCACCTGTGTAACCACCAGTTGCTATCAATATTAGATTGACATTCTGTGTTCAGGCTGTGGAGCAGGTCACCAACTCACCGCTTTGTCAGCTCAGAAAATACTGAAAATGGAAGTTCTTTGAGCTAGAACATCTTTGAAAGGACCTTGTAATTGGGCAGTAATAGTCTCATACTTGACATATTTTCCTTGATCACATTTAAGCTGAGTAGGCGAGCTACTCCAATGACTTGGATTAATAATGCTGTTAGATGCTAAGAGAAAAAATAAGGAAGAACCAGAAATATGAGGAGAAAACCTGCTTGCTTATATATTAAAGAAGAAAGCAGGTAACAGTGGAGGTGGAAAAAGACATTAAATCTAAGAGTAGATGCCAAAACAGGAATATATGAAAAATAAATACGATAGTGGGTGAAGGAGTATTAGCAAAGCAGCAGGAGCTAAAGACTAAAGCCAAAGTATTTTAAGTGCAAGAGTGGAAAAAGTAGTTGAAAGCACAGCATTTATCAGGCTGAAATAATGGCACATTTGCACCATCGCATTCTGAAGTAATTTGCCTGTGGGACAGAAAACATACCTTGTTTTGAAATGAGAGGGAAATTAAAATGCAGCGCTGTCTTCTAGGTTCTTGTTTAAGGTAAGTTTTTTTGACAACTACCAGTGTCAGAAAAAGCTTCCTATCTTAGTGTCTGCAATTTGGCTTAAGAAAATAAGGTGAGAAATAAGACTTTTGATTAATTTTGTGTCAGTGTGTACATGGATAGAGAACTGAGTCTCAGAATTACTGTCTCGATAGTTTGCAAAGAAGTTGCTTAGATTTCAGTAGTATGAACTTAAACTAAAGGTGGCTACAAATTTAAATGTATGAGAGAGTGTAGATTTAAAATACCATATAGAAGACCTCATCTTCTTACTTAGTGTCACATTAAATAATTGAGCTTAAAATTTTAAGAAGTTTTTAAAACTGGTTTATATTCATTTTCTGCATAACTCAGTAATGGCTGAAAACTAAAAGTTTTCACCAAATTGCCACCCTTCAAACTGTCCTGACACTGAAGCTGGGAAGAGCAGTGGGACATGTCACGTGCACAAGTTCAGTTAAGATTGTAGCTTACCCAGGGTCAGATGCTCCACCAGCTCCATCCTGACTCTGGCATGGGCACACACGGGACCTCTCTGGGAGCTGACACATCTTGCTGTGATTAGAACAAGCATTCATCTGTACTAATTTTGTTTTTCCTATGTTAGTTTTCAGCCTGCTTTGCTCAGTGGAGAGAGCAGTGACTCTGCCCTGCTACCAGGCTGTGTCTACATCAGTGGTTTAGTTCAGCTCAGGGATGTACCCTTCTGAAGTGAAAAACAGATCTTCTAGTCTCCTGAACAAACTTCACTGGTTCAATATTAGCAGTTTCTCAAAACTATTTCCTAGAATTCTGATAAATTTGCCTCCTTCTCACATGCATTTGTTTAGAGAGACTATGTTGAAATGGTACAAGGAGGATGGAGATATTTTTTGTCTTGCATCTCCTCTTGTTAATCTGAATAGTAGTGTACAGAATCTTTCTTTTAATCTTGAACTCAAGGTTGATTTTGGACTGATTAACTCGTTGTGCAACTACAGAATGAACAACAAACAGCACAGGGAAGTTTGAAACCCAATTCATCCAGCAGCATGATCTTTCAGTACTCGGAGGCTGCAGATTTAATTAGAACGGCAAGTAACCTTTGTTTAGTCTTTAGTTTAAGTAAAAATGTCATTATATATCAGAAATTAAATGAAAGCAAATATTCCAAAAAGTTATTCACCAGTCCAAGAGAATCCGTGAATTTTTATTCATGGGGGCTTTTATTTTCCCCTTGCAGCATCAATAAAAACATACTTTTATTTATGAAATTGTACTAAGGAAATAATATGTATATGTTTGTGAAGTGATGGTTTCAGCTGGCTTGATTGAAGAGAGGTCAAAGCAGGGAAGGAATGTCACTGGAATTCAGAAACTAATTGTATAGCACCATGAGATACATAAATAGTCAAATGGCTAGTAAGAAACTTATGCTGGTAAAGTATATTGCATAAATGATTAATCTGATTTTGAATAACGGTTAAATATGACTATTCTTATCAGTAAAAGGTTCTATATCTCTTGGATACTTTGTTCATGGGAAATAAGTAATCACCTCATCATCAATTAATTCTACCTACTTGAAAAGCAGCCATAATGAACCTTTACTCTAATGGGGAAGGTCATCTTTACCTGTGTCTGTGTTATAGTCCTGTAATTGCCTTGATTTCTGTGAACTTACTCTTGATTTCTGTAGCTATAAATAACAAAAAAAATGTTAACTACTATAGCCTCCCAATCCCCATGTAATTATATAGATGTTAGCTACATTAGTCTCAGCATCATACTTGAAAGTCTGGAACAAAGAACACCAGTGCCTTACAGAGAGGTTAGAGAATATTAGTAGCTCCAAAGAGAAGAAAAATTTCAATTACTGGTCTCATAAACAAATTGCTGAGAAACTTATTGTGCATGCACTTAGTATGTAGTCAGTTATGCATGATCGTGCATGCATTTTTTTGCTTTTCCTCTATATTTGATTGCTTGAATTTAATAATTTACATACCATCTCTCCATCAGTGTACCCTTGAGACACTGATCTAATGTTTTTCAAATTAAAGCTTCATTGGTTATGTTAAATGGAACTAAATATATATTTCAGAAAAATGAGAAGGACATATCAATATTGACATCTCTTCCTGCAATTCAGGGGCTGAAATGAAAATAACCTTTAAATCTTGATCTGAAGCTTGTTTGTAGATTTTATTCAAATTAAACTTTCACTTTTTTTCCATTAATATTTCTTGATGATTTGTATAAATACATGCCTTTTCTGGGAAATTACAGGGTGCCATAATACAGTAAACTTTTTTTTTTTTATTTGAAGCAAATGGTGACTGTCAGGATTGTAATTTGTGGTTACAGAGAAGATGGAGACTCCCTTTTTACAGAGAATCACATGGAAAATACAAGGGATAGTGGGTACAAATCATGCCTGGGGAGATTTTGATTAAACATATGAGGAAAATTTTTCACAGCAAGGACAATCAGCCATTGGGATAATCTCCCCAGGGAATTGGTGGATTCCCCAACACTGGACACGTTTAAGATTCAGCTGGGCGGGTTGCTGGGCCAGCTTGTCTAGATCATGCTTTTGCCAAGAAAGCTTGGACCAGATGGTACTTGAGGTCCCCTCCAACCTGATATTCTAAGATTCTATGATAATTGTATTAAACCACATTGGGTTTTTTTATGTGGGAGGAACCTTTTAGTTAAATGTATATACTATATCATTAGTAGCAACATCTAATTTAAAGGCAAGCGAGCTGTGGTTCTGCTGGCGTTCAGTTCTAGTCTGTGTTCCACACATGCATGTGAGTGATTAGTGCAGTAATTGTGTATGTTGTTTCAAACTGGGAATTTGTCATTTTAAACTTCTTTTAAATAGTTCTGAATAAATAGCATACTCCATCAGGCCTTGTGTGCAGGATCTCCAGCCTGGACTTCCTGATGGCCATCCAGTTTGTCTTCCTATATTACAGCTGAGCTCATCTGTGAAAGTGTTTCTTTGGCATGAATAATCAGTGTCATGCCTACTACATGTTGTCCTCTTCTTAATGTAGTGGAGCTGTTACTGAGAACTGCATGGGAAGTTTCATGGGTTTGTATTTTAGTGAAACAATTGCCTGTCTCAGAAATAGTGTTTATTAACAAACATGTTGTCCTCTGCTTTGTGAAACCCTGGATTTTTGTATCAGACCTGCACCAAATTTTTGTGCAAGTTTGTTTTTTTATGCTTTGTTGCTGTGTCTTCTACTTGCTACCACTATGACTTTTTCCAGTGTTTTAATCTGATTTTTATATTTATTATTGTTTTTTCCTCGATAACGACTTCTGTGATTTGATTCCATTATCTGCTTGCTCAGATTAAAGATTTTGCTTACTACCAAATACCCAGAGCAGGTACATGTATACAAAAGGATAAAAACAAAACAAAAAAAAAACCACACACACCAACCAAAAACCAAACAACAAACCAGTTACAGATACCTCAGGAGTGGCTTCTGCTGAGTGACTTTGTAACAGTTTTCAGAGATTTCTCTGACTAAAAGTTGGTAGCAGTTCATTAAAGGGTCAGCCAGATAAAAGCAGCTGTTGCCCCTGAAGATGCATCCACTGCAAGGCGTATCAGACCTGTTGCTTTCAAAGCTTTTTTTCTGTTATAAATGTCATTACCAGTCTTCATCCTTTCTTGCTGCTTGCCATCTTCTTAAAAGGAATGCACATACTTTATATCTTTTTACTGACATTTGCCTTTTTTTGAGGTCTCTCTGTCATTATAAATGGTGTTTTCACATGCTTTCTGTGTACCTCATCTAATGCAGAAAGAAAAATCAATGATGGATATGCTTCTCTATTTACTCTGTGCTCTCCCTTCCTTTCGCAATGTCGGTTCTTCAGACATAAATTCAGATGATGTAACAAAAAAGCAAAATATCCCATCTGTCTGCCTGCTTGACTACCAATCTGCCCACTCATTTAAGATCCTGCATACTAGAATGGACAAGATTCATTCCATGTCCTGAGGACCAATGGGACACCTTGGCCTACACTTGCACCGTGTAGTTTGGAAGGATTAACATTTGGCTTGCTCCTTCTGTAGGGAATGAAGAGGGGTTTTGGTAAAATCAGGATAATGAACTCAAAAAGAATCAAATCTCATAACTCTGGGGGAACTGGGGATAATTTTGAATTACTGAAAAGTCTGATAAAATGCATCTTATCTATAGAGTTGATTTGTATGGGTTTAGTTTACTTTCATATATCTTGTTTGTTGTTGAGAGTGTAGGTTTTAGGTTAGAGAGAAATAACTACTTTTTTCCCCTTTTACCTTTTTTTTTAAAAAAAGAAAAAAAAAGTATGGCTTTGTATTAAGCACTCAAACAGGGTCAAAGCTGATTGTTATGCTGACCTGGAGAATAAAAGTTGGTGAGTTCATGTGCACTGAGGGACTTGTTGTCTTGAGGTCCTGTCTCTGTTCAGCAGCTTGCTGAAGCTCTTCAAAAGACTGATTGCAGTTGGATCTGGGGGTCATTTGCATCTCTGCATGTCAACAACTGTCCTCAGATCAAAGGTGACAGAGATCTCTAACTGTGTGGAAACAGATGTCAAGTCACACAAGCAGTCTTCCCAAATGTTGAACATAGATGAGTTGTAAATCACTTTAGGTCAAGAGAAAAAAACACTTGTGAGAAGGGCCAAGGAGAGTTAGCTGGAAAAGTGAGAAAACTGCTGGAAAAGCAGCTTGTAAAAGATTCACTTCCTTCAAAGCATCAATAACTATAAAGGCATTTGGATTTTGTACTTTAATTAATGCAGATGCTTGTGACAATGCAGCCTTCAAACAAGCAGTCTGTCTTTGGAAATTTTCATCTGAGAGATGGAACTAGTGGTTTTACAGCATTGCCACCAGCAAAAAAAACCAGGCATGGGTCTGAAGGATGAAGGTCTATGATTCCGTGGCATGCTTGGATGAGTGGGAGACACTCACAGGAATCAAAAGGGATAATGCATTTCTATAGCATGTAGTGTTCCAGGATAGAACTTTGCCATGCTCAAGGCATGTCTGAGATGGTGCTGACTTCCCAGCACTACCACAGGACTGGATTTTGGTCCTGTCAAGTTGCTGTGAAATAAAAGAACAGCAGTCACAGCGCCTGCAAAACTGCATCCAGGAGGCAGAAGGGGTTTCATTTCCTACAACTCCCTCCTGGGAAGCTCTTAGGAGACATAACAAGAATTAAGGTATTTGGTTGCCAGCTCTGTCAGTGCTTACATGTGACTGTGTCTCTAACTTTCAAACAGTCTTTGATGAGGAGAACTATCCTTCCATAAAACCCAGAGGGAAATAGCAGGAAAAAAGGAATTGTTTTAAGTCATTCTCAAACCTTAGAAGAAGAAGAAAAAAAAGGCAAAAAAACACCTTTCTTTATGAGGCAGTTTTGCCAAGTTCAGTGCAGGCATAAAATCAATTTCTCCCCATTGAAAACTGCTTTTCATGTCAGTGAGTTGTAAGGTGTGTGTGACAGGCCAGGGGGTGGAGTTGTCTGTCAGGGCTGAAAGAACTCCTGCTGCGTTGCTTGGGCTTGGTCTAAAAGTTGCCTACCTGATAACACTACATGTAGTGCATGAGGGAATTGATGGGAGGAAGCAGAAGCTTCCAAGCCCTTATGAAAATTGTTTTCTTCAGTTCATATACATGCTGTATTTAAAAAAAAAAAATTGTAAAGTAGGCTGTTAAAAGAGGATGATTTCCTACAAATGAAGGTAAATATCATTATAATCCAGGAAAGACTTGCAGTGTAAAAACAGAGCCAAAAGATGAATGTGGCAATAATAACCAAATCTCTTTATCTGTTTATCTGTCTGTGGCATATATCCAGCACAAACCAGATGGTATCTGAAATGCTGAACAATTTAAGCTACAGGCTGAAGAAGTCTCAGCTTGCCCATTAAAAACAAAGCGAAACACAATTATTTTACTTAGTGATGTTATCTAGGAGCTGTAATAAGGGTCAATGCAGACACTTAGGGTCTAGTCTCAAAAATATGAACTGATGCAAGACAGTGTTACATGGTTATGTTGAGAGTTGCCAGGTTTTGTTGGAGCATAGGGACTGTGGCTAAACAGGAGATGCTGAACATTGAAAGGCACTTCATTGACAGTATCAGTTTTAATTAACTGTTACTGAGAACATTATGGTATCAGAAAATAATCTAGTGGCTAGAGTATTCAGCAAATGTGAGGAAAATTCCAGTTCACATTCTTCTTCTCCACTTGAGAAATCTCAACTAGATTCTGGGGACTATTTTTACAAAACAGAAGTAATTTTCTTGTTTCTATTTCATTCTGATGTGGAAACAAGAAAGTAAGCTGCAGCAAACCAGCAAATGAAGATTAGCAATGCAAAAGCTAGGAAAATTCTCAATTAAAAAAAAAAAAAAATAGAAAGGACTTCAACCTGTATAAATGACAAAAGGGGTTATTCAAAAGGCTGCCTGCATTTTGTTTCAAAAGTCTTTGATTTTTGAGATCTGTTGGGAAATCTACTAGAAGAAGAGAGAACGATTCTAAAACATAGTTGCCCTGGAATTGCTACAGCACAAGGACTAACTGAAGCTGATGAAAACAAAGATGCAAAAGTGTTCAGAAAAATGAAATCTTGCTGGTAAATAGAGTTTTAGAACTAAGATGAAGTAGGGAGTTTGAAGGAAGAAAAATACTTGATAGTGTGTGGTTGGTGGACTAGGACAACTGCAGTGCCATGGTGAATACACATCAAGAGAAAGAAATGGATTTAGTTAACATGTAGATTTCTTTCTTCAGGTATAGCAGGACACTAATTGTATAATTTGCAGGTCGTGTTCAGGAAGGGAAGAGATTTGCTGTGAACTAGAAGTCATGCTATGAAATAGCCCTGCAGTAGCAGAATTGGCAGTTCTGCACAATAGGCCAAGCATGAATTCCATTACCTCCGTGGCACGGTCACTCTGGAAGCAAAGCTCACTGTGCACTACCCAAAACCTGTGTAGAAGTCAAACTGTGTAACAGGAAAGAGGATGATCTGTACAGCAATTAGTCATCAAATAATGGAACGCCTCTGAAAAAGAAGCTGAGTGGTGAATAAAATGCCGTACCTGTCTTGAAATCCACTTGTTAAACCAGTTAAACTCCTGGCAGTGGATGGACAGAATTTCAATAGTTTGATAAAGTGTTTTTGTGGATGTAAAATTTAGACTTTGAATAATTCATTGATAACAATGGGCTTTTTGAAACTCAGTCTCATGCTAAGTATCTAAAAAATAGGTTACTGCTTTTAGGCACCTAATTCTAGAGACTTCTTTGCTTAGAAACCATGGTAATTTCTCTAAGAGCTTAACTGGAACTAAAGAATTTAACTTGGAACTCTGACTGAAAGTCTTTCAGGTAACAGTTGTTTGTGTTTGCACACCAGTAAATATACCAGGGAAGCCATGTGAGTACTGATGAGGTATTGGAGCTTTTATGGAGCTCTATACATCTTCCTCTTATTTATCTTTCTACATACAAATGTGTCTCCATGGCAGTAAATGAGGTATCTATTGGTAGACATGCAGCTACATTTATTGAGTATATTGAGAGATATGTAAGACCTTATTCTTTAAACACATTTAAATTAAGAGGAAAAAAAACTAGTTTCTTATCAAAACTGTTCAGCAAACATTGTAGGTTTTTAAGAAAAATGCACAAAAACTGTTATAGAAAATGTAGATCTTGAGTTTGTGTGTGTGGTTTGTTTTTTTTTTTCTTCTTCCTGCGTTTTCTGAATTTATCTGTTAACTAATTTGTCTCTTATTCTGGGTTATAGTTCTGACCTTATTTGACTTTGCAGATATTTCTTTTAATTTTATTTTATCTTTGTTGGCTATGATGGATTCTGTAGCTACTCTGTAGGCAATGTGAGAGGGAGAAACTTTTTAAACTAATATTCACGTGAGCCACTGCCTGGAGTTGTTTTATGCAAGTAAATGCTTCCAGAAATGAAAACTGTTGTTTTATGGAAGTAAATGGGAAAAGCACTTCTGCTTAACTGTAAAATAAAGTCCTTGGAATTTATTTGGATACTGGTTCATGAGCTGGTTGGTTGAGTCGTTGCTGTTCTTCTGATAAAAGAGAGTTACCTTGAAGCAGACCCCATCCTAGCAAAGTTGAGGAATATATTTCCAAAGAACTGATCTGAAAAGTAGCCGATGTATTTGCCAGGAAACGTGGGGCCAATATTTTTATGTTGTGTTCTCATCTTCAATATATGTCTTTTAATGTATGAAGTAAACGCGCCAGGGTGAAACCAGTGCCTGTCAGAGAAAGGCATGTGAGCAGCAGAAAATGAGTCAAGACTAAAGAAGCACTTAAAAGTGCTATTTTTTTATTTTTAAATAAAACCTCAAAAAAAAAACAAAGACCACCAGGAGGCAGAGATAACAAAAGATGGGAGCAAGGTCCCCCAAACAGCGTATTGAATTTTTTTTCCTTCATAAAAGCATCCATAGGACAATAGCAGAGAGAAAGGGCAACATCACTCGTCAAGTGTTTGTTGTAGTTAAGAGGTCTAGAAGCTGAGACCGTTCTTCATGGTATGGGCTTCTCTTTTTCAATCATCTCTAGCTTAGGAAAAAGCAAAAAGCTTCTGTGAGAAGGAGCGAGAATAAAAGTTACGTTCAAAATACTTCCCTCCAACTCCATTGTTTACTTGCACCCTTTATAATTGAAACATGAAGGTCAAAGATCAAGGAAAAAAGAAATTTCCTACATTCTTTGAAAACTGAAACAAATTTCAATAGCACAAGAACGAAACACCATTTTTGAACAGCAAAATGGGGATAAAAAGTCATCCCAGCTACTGATCTTCTTAACAGATCGTCTTGGATTTAGAAGGGCTTCAAAAAATTCTCACAAAATGGGCCAATCAACTGCCACAAATTGCCAGTAAAACTCTATTAGTTTTGGTCTCTCTTTGCAGTTACAGAACAAATGCAGGTTTCACTAGGGAGAGGTTCTGTTTTGGTGTTTTTTTTTTTCCTTTTTTAAGCAAGACTAACAGCACAGAAATGGGTAGTTTGGCACACCGTTAGGTCCCCGAGGTCTTTGTACTGAAATATTATGCACGTTCAAAGCGCCTGCCGCTGCGGGGTGTTTGTGCAGCAAATGGACTGCTCTCAAAAAGAAAACTGGCAATGTACCTACCTCCTTTTCCAGGTAGAACCCAAAGGCAATAAAAATTCTTCAGTTTACCTGCAACTTCCTTCTTAACCTGCAATTCACTTCTTTGGCTAGGAAATAAGAAACAGCGTTCAAGTTCCTATTTGCCTTGGGACTGTAAGAACCAACTTTTCTATAGTTGCAGCACTGAAAGCCCAGGTTGGTCCCAGCTAGAGTTAATGATCAAGGTAAATTAAATTAATTTAAAGCTTTTTTTTTTTTTTGTGGCAGCTGAGCTGGCACATCTACCACGGTGCTTCAATGTGCTGTGCAGACACCTCTGTTTTGAGCTATGTCACGGATGTTCCTCACCAAGCTTAGTGAATTTTCCCATCTCAATATTGAATTTAGCTGTTCAAATTTCAGCTAATTTTGTTCCACATGATTTACGTGCTCTGATTCTAGACCCAGAACTTTTCAAGGTGTGGGGAGGTAGTGAAGAGATGCAAGATAGAGTCTTTGTAAAATGTTTTTAGAGCAAAATATCTGTGGACCCTATTGATGGCTTTACTTAGCAAGGGTACAAGAGACGTTGAAGTGTAAGAAGCTGAACATCAAAAAAAATATGAATGCACAATAACTAAAATCTCATTCTGCTCTTCTGGAAGTTGCTTAAGGTTAATAGGAGTTGCCAATAGATGAAAGCTCAGCAATGCTAAGAAAAGGAACACAGTTATGTTACTTTTTAGGTCCTAACCCAGAAATACACAGCACAAAGGCAAACTGTTGAGATTAATAGGATAACATTGTCAGTGCAGCAGTCTGTAAATGGAATCCTTTAAATATATGTCCTAAAAGTCCTTAGGAATGTATTCAGGTAAAATATGAATATTGCAATCTTTTCTTTCTGAGCTGCTTTCATCAGAATAAGCTATTTTTGTGCTCCACCAAATGCCAGAGGAAAGCAGATAGGTTCAGTAAGCACAAAAGGAATTTCTTGAAATTATATTCAAGTAAATGAACTACTTCTCATATAATCTGACTGTAAAGAGTGTAACAAATTCTGGCAGCACTCAAACTCATCTATGCATTTTCTGTAGTTACCAGATATATAATTTGTCATCATTCAGTCCAGCCATTTTTGGCTTTTTTTAAAAACAAAACACCAGTACCCCAACAGTAACTGCTATGTACTGCCACTTTCCTGGAAAATTTTCACTTTTTATTTGAAGTGAACAATGAATGTCCCTACTGAAAAGATGCTTGAATTGTAGCACTTACTCTGAGCTGCAGAAAGACCATCCATTCCCTAGGGACTGCTCATTGTCAGCAAGAGGAACTGGTTCAGCAAGAACTCACTGGTAGTATTTAGGAAACACGCCTTAAAGTTTTTGTTCTTTTATTTTTAATAGAATAGAAAAATAATGGGTTTGATGTCATTAGTGTCACCACTGCTGTTGAAGGGTAGGATTCTGTGTCCATACACGTAAAGCTCAGAATTGAAGTTGAAAAAACTAAACTCATACCAGAAAACTAACGTATACCTGCATGGCCTACATTTCTATTGCTGCAGGTGAATTGAAAGGAAGGGTAATATTGCTCTACTCAACGTCTGGTAAAGGATTTTCCATTTTTTTTTATCATCATAAAATTACAGGGACAATTGTATGCTTTTCCTGTCAAAATCTGAAAAGATTTGTTTCAAGATTTCTACAAGAACTTCAGATTGTTTGCTAAATATAGATCTAGTGTTAAAACTTTTTTTTCTATACTTAGTTTTCCTGTAACTGTTGAGTCATAATGTATTATGATGAGACAGTAAAAAAGTTCCAGACAGAAACTCCACTTTTATTTTGACAGAGTAGCAAGTTCTGAAGTTTGGACTATTATATATAAAGCCAGCATAATATACATCTTGTTTATAAACCGTTTTGACACTTCCTTGAGTTTGATGTTTGAAAACATTACAACTATTCACCTGAATACATTTTTAAATCTTGATTCTTGACAGTTAAAGCCCAATACTGAGGGGAATGATCTTAAAAACTATCCTAAGTACAGCTCAGCACACTCTGCTCTGATTAGCTGGAAATCTCTTCCCTACTAATCCTATTGTGAATGAGGTGAAATACTTCCAATAAATTATTTTTATAACTGTTAAAAATACAGGCATATCTGTATTTCTCTTCAACACACCAATTATATCTAATTAGTTTATCACCATAAACTTCTAGTACAAACACACAAAACCTTTCTAAAAACAGTATGCACAGATGTTAAGACAAATTGTGTTTAGTGTCCATTTTGCTTTCTAGTTTTTTTACTATTTTGTGTGGATTTACATCAAACAGGTCTGATTTTATTTCATGATGTCATATCAAGAACTTAGATTGAGTGTGGTTTTGTTTTTGTTTTTTAATTCTGGATCGATTACAAACCTAGGATTTTACTAATGGCTTGAATCCATTGAAATACATTATTATAAAAAACATTTTTTTTCCCCCCATTTGGCATTATAATTTTTAAAGACTTTTCCATGACACACCTCTCTGCTAGACCTTGACAAGTGCAAATAAAAGTTGGATTACTTAGTAAACACTGTCTCAATCTGCCTTTGATGGAAGTGATTTCTCTGGTCACAAATGATGAGTCTCATGGCTTAATAATGCTACTTTTCTATTGAAGAGAGAAAAGTGCAAAGATCATAGAATAATTTGGGTTGGATGGGACCTTTCAAGATCATCTAGTCCAAACCCCCATCAATGAGCAGGGACATCTTGAACTAGAACAGGTTGTGTAAAGCCCTGTCCAACCTTGACTGTTTCCAGAGATGGCCTAAGCAGAAAACCCAACTACTTCTCTTCCATCATTTAAGCTCCATCTTGGGAATAGGTGGCTTTCTTCTCTCTTTGCAGGATCTCCTCACAGTGTGCCTTGCCAGGTAGGAGAGCCTCGAATAAGTCACACCTGAGACTTGCATGAGTTGCTCTTCCACCATGGTGGAAAGCTTCAAATACATTATAAGCAATGAAAAATTTAAATTTTCCACTCTGAAAACTGCGTTCTTGCCAGGTGAGGGAGAAAAAGTCTCTGTAGCTCTCCTTGGGGGCCAGAACTCACCAGGCATATTTATTTTCCTTTGTCTTTCCTCTGTTTTTCACATGAAATTGTTAATGCTTCTTCAGAGTGACCAGACTTTAATGTCCCTGTCCCATTTCTCTCCCTTCTATTACAACCCAGACAGGTGCTCCTGGAAATTCTAGTATGCTGGACTGTTATTTGGGTGGTGAGCTACCAATTTTTGGTACGAACCACATTTTTATACAGAATTCCACTGCAGCTGACATTCTAAAGCCTTCCTTTGGATAAACCATGAGCACTTCAGCTCTTTACAGTCTTGCCTGTGTGCCAGCAGGAGCCTCCAAGAGTTTTTGAGCAGGTGGATAAGGATCATGTCTCTAGGTGTTTGTATTCAATCACAGCCGAGGTGACCTGGCCTTGAGTTCAGCAAAATCTTGTTTCAAAGGGAACGGAGCTGAATGAGCTGGAACTTTCCCATGAATTTCATTAGCACATGTCCAATAATGGGGGAAGATCTGCTTTGAAAGGACTAGAGAGTGTTGGCTTGTTCACTAAGAATTACTGCATTGGTGTCTAACATGGGTTCTTTGTCTGCTTCCACCGTGCTGTTATCTAGACCCCCTCTGGCTTTTGTATTGTTGGAAAGATATCACCAGAGCTGAACACTGTTAAATAATCCCTCTTTAGAATTACCCTACAAGTACAAAAATTGGGAAGAAATGTTATTTTATTTTGTAGCTGCTAAACAGAGGAAACTAATTTTCTCTCTGAATCATAGTACCTATCACACTGCAAAGACTTTTGGAAGTCTCTGAGAACTGCAAATTTAACATTTGCTAGAAGTAATACAGGATTTTTTACCAAGGGTTCTCATTTTTTTTGTCAATAGGAGTTTTGGTTCACCTGTGACTGTTTCTAAGTAAGGCTATGGATATGTTGTGAGACTTGGAAACTATACTTTGATATACACTACAACTTATGTTATATTTTGTTTGAGAATAAAAGCATTCTCCATCAGTTCATAGTTATAGGCCAATACTAAATCAGAGGCCCCTCTGCATCTATATGAAGCCTGGTAATGTTTACCCTTTTGATATGGTTTATACTCCAACAAACCTGATTAAATCTTTTGTGGTGTTAAATTTTGTACATAGAACTGTTAAAGTTGGTTCTCATTTCAGTGCATGACTGCATAAGAAGTCGTTACACAATTTATTTTAATTAGATGTAATTTACATTTATGTGTCTGTATACCAAATAAAAGTGAATAACTTTATGATTGCAAACTACCTTGCTCAGTTTAAAAATGCATGAGATGTATTTCTAAGTTACTGCAGTAAAGCTGAATTAAACATATAAGATAATCTTTAAAATGAATAAGTAATGCAGATTTAATAAAATTTTTCAATAAAAAAGCTGAAATACTTGGAAAATGTTGGCCCTCTAAGCTAAATTTTCATGTGGTTATACGACACAGTTCTGCATTTTAATGGTAAATTTCTACCCCAAAATCATAAATAAAACATACTTCTACTAACATCTTCTACTAAGAAGTCTTTATGTATTGCAAACGAGATAGAAACTTCATTTTTTGCTGTCTAAAATACGAAGTTAAGGTGTCAGTGTATGTTCTAGTCCTTTCTTGTTTTTGAAACACTTGTATCTTATGTCACAAATCTCATCAAACCCTGTGAAATCTCACGTTATTTGGGACTTGAGAACTATTTCTGGGTGTGATTTCCTGTTCTACTCATGCGAACATGATCCTAGTAAATTCTGTTTCAATCCACAGCCATTTCTGAGGCTGTGTGTGGGTGCATAAATGTTTATAAGATGTGAGCCATAGAAGGATTTCCATCAAAATTTCCAAAGCTTGTTACAGATATGATCTTGTAAAAAAACTCCTTCTGTTCCCTTATTTTAATAGAATTTCTGCAGTCTAATGAAGAGCCAAGCTGAAACACGGTAGAACAGAATATATATAGATGGGTGATGTGTGTAAATATAGTCAAACAGATTTTTATGGTGTTTAATAGAGCTGGGATGCTGCAGAGACTCAGGCATCATACTGTGTGTTGTATCCAGCCATTCTCTTGTACCACTATATTTTTATACAGATCAACTATATGCATTTTCCACTGACATTCATCCACTTTGGATATGTAAATATCTATAACATAAGTGTTGATGTGTTACAATGTTGCTGGTGTTAGGTGCTTCAGTTGTGTAAGTAATTAACACTTCTTTTGTTCAGCTCGTTAGCATTTTTCTGAAACTGAGACTCTATTAGCAGCCCATTCTGTATTGCACATAGACATCAAGTCATTACAACAGTTGACATAAGACAGCCTTGAGATGTGTGACGCTAATTAAGTAAAAATCTCCAAATTAAAAATAGGTTCCTTTTAAATGAGGAATGACCATCTACATGAGATAATACTCATTTTTTACTTCGTTGATCATAAAGTATTGCTTTAGTGCATCGTAGTAAATCACACCAAAAAAATCCATTAACAAAGCTTCTCTCTGTCTGCCAGTACAAGGAATATTAATTATTTTTCCTCCATGAAAACAGAGTGATTTTTTTCTCCTCTTTCTACCCTCTTCACTGACAAATGTTTGTGAATCCATTCTCCGAATATAAATTTGCAATGCTTTTTGATTATGTATAGGTACTTACAAGAGCCTTCCTGTATGTTCTGATACATCCTGCATGCAAGGGCTTTGTAAAAGTGTGTTTTAGCTTTTGAAGTTCTAAAGACTGTAGCAAAGAACATAAATTCTCTCTCTGATTGTCTGGATGTTTTACTGCACAAGTTGGAGCCGCGGCCATTGAGCAACTATATAAAAGTACTAAAACCCGTCGATGCAGAACTAGATTAAGCTGGGCAGATGTGATGGAAGATTATGATGGTGATTTTTTTTATTGTTGTTTTTAATCAAACAGCACCAGCACGCTGAGTGTTGCAAGACAAGGTGGAGACTTGAGTTTTAAGAAAAGTTCGTGCTACGTGCATCCTCTTGTGGGTTCTTCATTCTCCTTGCTTCCAAACACCAGCCTGTTTTCTCTATGGCTAGATATTTTTATTAATATTTTCTGAGGAAAAAGAGGTATTTTTCTGATAGTTCAATAATGCATTTTCTGCCAGACTATGCGATTTTGCAAGGTTGCTTTTTTCCATTTACGATGATTTCAAATGAAAATTTAAGGGGTGAAATTTAGGAATATTTAAGAAAAGTCAGAGATCTGAAAACTGTGCAGCATTATTTCTGATATTTATATTCACAACTCTAGGGTATTATAGAATGGGGAGCTGTGATTTACCATGTTAATATGCTTAGTAGGTCATAGATGCTTTTTTTAAAGCACTATATGTGTACATATGGATGTATTTGTAGCATCCATAAAATGAAGGCGGTTGTTAGGTTTGGGACAACAGAAGTCAGATCATGCATCCAGAAATATGAGTTTGCCAGCATGTAATGAAGCAGGGAAAGGAAGGTTTTGGTTTAAGTGACAGGCAAAAGTTAAGATATTTACCTTCACTTTAGTAAAAGCTGGAATTTTGTAATCTGTTCTATAGGGATGGCAATGTCATGGAAATGTGTGAATATGCAAAGTACACTCTATTGCCTTCTTGCTTAAAAATGCAGCCCTGCTCTTGATACCAGAAGAGACATTTTCAGACATGAAAAAATGCAAGCACAAATTTAAAAAAAATCACATTACAATTTCAGCCTTCATGTGCTTGTCAGTTCCTCTATAAAGTACAGTTAGGTGTCTGCATTACCCTCTCCCCTAAACTAATTTTCATTCTGATACAGTGTGGCAGTCTGTAAGCACTCTATATTTATTAATTGATTTATTACATTAATCTTCTGACACTACATGTGAACTCACTAGAAAGAATATTGGAACACTCCAGGTGATTCCTCTCCCCTTCTCTTTGCCTCTGCCATTGTTTGTTCTTTCCTTTTTTTTTCTGTGACTGGAGAGGCTACAGAAAAGTTGGTGGGCAGGCAAGTATTGGTGTTCCTTTTGTGGCCCTTGATTTCTCTGACCACCCTTAACCTTGTTTTTAAAAACTTAAAATGAGTAACCATATGGTCATGCTTTTCAATCCATTGCTTAAAATCTTTACTCTTTGGTATCTTAAATATATGCTGACACGTTGGAGGGAAGGGATCCA
>NW_008588980.1:0-7853 GCF_000691845.1 Merops nubicus
ACATGGAAAATAAGGAGGTAATTGGTGGCAATCAGTATGACTTCATCAAGGGCAAATCATGCCTGACAAATCTGGTGGTCTTTATGATTGAGTTGCAGCCCTGGTGGATAAGGGAAGAGCAACAGACATATCTGCTTGGACTTGTGCAAAGCATTCAATGCTGTCCCATATGACATCCTGGTCTCTAAATTAGAAAGACATGGATTTGACAGATGGACCAAACCCTTGGGGTCAGTTTAGGGTCATCTGTCCTGGCTATTTCTCCCCACAGCTGTGGTCTCTTACTTTCTGCACCCCCAACATGGTACGCAAGATTCAGCAGTGACCTTGATCTGCACAGAAGCAAGTATAAGCAAGAGCCTTTCTGCACACCAGTCCTTGGTAGCAACTATAAACATCACGTGTTAACACAGCTAGAAGCCAACACTGTCTGCAGAACTCTGCTGTTAACTCCAGAAAGTGTCGTTACTTAGAAGAGACTGAGCTGAAACACTACATTGCTGAGCAAAATTACAGAATCACAGGACATTAGGGTTGTAGTAGTTGTTAGCAGTTCTTCCTCATGTTGAGGTGGAACTTCCTGTGCTACAGCTTGTGTCCATTGCCCTGTGTCCTATCCTGTGAAAACAGGTTGCCCTAGAATCAACAGAAATAGTTCTGTTTGAACCATTCTAACAGAATTAACAGAATTTGTTCTGCTCTAACTCAAATCAGGACACCAAGTATTATATAATTTAGTTAACATTTGAAAAGTGCAAACACTGGCTACATGTGCTATATTATTACTCTACCATAATTGTATAATATAATATAAAATAGGTTCAGATATTCTTTCATCAAGTTCCATAATACAAATATACAGTTTCACAAAGCAATCCTTACAATTTGAAGGCATTAGATATCTATCAATGTATTTTAAGTATTGGATCCTTTTCTTAGTCTTGTTTGAGAGCAGTGTGTTGTCTTCTTTGAGCCAGTACATGACAGGACTTACACAAAGACTACAAATGCATTTTTTCCACAGGCTCATATGCTCTCACTGCTTGATGCTCCCTGCATTATAGTAATGGAGTCCATAAAATTCAATAAGAAAAAGGTGTACTTTAATTAGCCAAGTCATGCTATGAGTAAACTCTGATATAAACCACTTCTCTTTACATGTATGAGTTGTGTATATTAACAATTTATATTAAGTTTACTGAAATATCTTCAGGTGGTTTTTTTAGTAAGTGTGAAGCCAAGCCCAATCAGAAGAAATCTCGAGACATTAAAATATTCAGTTATTGCACTGTCTGGCTGGATATAAAAATTAATGAGAAGACTGATAGCATACCAGGCTTTTTTTAAAGCCCAAGATGGAAATCAGAGTACATTAGTTAAACCCGTTAAACTACATAGTAGTTCTCTGAGAAAAATGCTAGAAGCTCTATCACTTAAGCCTATTTAAAACAGCTTGGTTTAAATGGGTTTTCCTGGTATTGGAGTAGGTTAGGCCATTTAGCAATTTTTTTTTTTCCCTTCTGCAAGTGCTACAAGTATATTAATGGCATTCTAGGCATTACAGCCCATTTTTTTTGAAATGTATAGAGACTCTAAAGGACACAGAGAATTTCAAAGGCATCAAAACTGTTTACATGTTTAATTCCATTGATTGTAAGATAAACATATGTGCCCTTACAGTATCTTTTGCATGGGTGTGTGAGTATACATGTCCAAGACACTGCTAATTGTGTGTACAGGTAGGCCAAATTCTGTCTAATTCTCAAAAGATGTGGTGTTCTATTGGTATGACTGATAGCTCACACACAAGTTCTTGGCTCGCTCCATTCAGCACAAACTGGCCATCATACCCAGTACTCCAAATGAGATCTCAACTGTAACTCATTTAATGGTATCAATATTTATCTACTTTCACAGATCTATCTTGGCTGATGAATCCTATGATTGTATCTGCATTGCACTTGGTGACTCTTGACCTTCCTGAAAATGCCACCTGTGTCCTCCTCTTAAACAGTCATTGCCATCTGGACAACAACACCCTTCGTTAACAGGCCATAAGTGGAAGACTTTGCATACCCCACCATCAAATCTGGCCCATTTGTTCAGTCCATCATTCTGCATGGTTTCAGTACCCACCTTTGTATCCTAATACATGTCCTAACAAACTCCATCAGCACACTTTATTTTGTGCCAACGCTTCAAAAGATAACATAAAAAAATTCTGTACCATGATCCCCATCCTAAAGGTGCAAACTGACCTGGAGGAATTTGCTGTTGATATCCTCCCTGCATGTAACTCTTCCTCTAGCACTACTCCCTACCATCTTTCTCTTAACCAGATCCTTTTACAGTTCTTTTGTAACTTTTTTTTTATCTTTTCCATCATAATAAGCCTGTAATTTTTAGCACCATATGATGCCTTATCAAAACTCAAGTAAAATATATGTTGGACTTTTCCCTTTGCTAGAAAGATGGTGGCTTATAATGTAAAGTTGGCAGGTCATTCTGGTACAATTTACATTTAAAGAACTTCTGCTCCAATTTCCTTTTACCTTAACACTTTAATATTTCCCCAAAATTTGGTCAGAAGCACTTTATACTCCTCACCTCACAGTAAGGGGACCAGATCCTAATATTCTCTTCCTCACCAAATAAGTTTCTAGTAGTATAATCTCTCTTGAAACTTGATAGATTTTTAAAAATTCTTCATTTTTTAACTGATGCTCAACTGATGAGCGGTTCTGGGATGGAAGTACTGTACCATGAGTTCACCTTTTCCTTATATTTCTTGTCTTCTCAAGCAACAGAAGTTGAAACACTTGGATATCAGTAGCAATCACAGCTATAGTATAATTCTGTTATCTCTAGGTTTATGGTCAGTTTCAGTAGTTTCTCAAATTTGTTCTTCTTCTAATACTCCTGTCTACACATCCTATATTCCTACTCTTTACTTTCTATGCCCAAACCGAATCACACACAAATCTTTCAACAAATTGATTTATTTTCTTTCCAGTTTTCTTCCAGAGATATTCTTAGATCCACTGTTGTATCAGTCGTTACCTCTTCTTCTATATTAAACTAAAACAATAACCTGCCAGAGCAGACCGCATCATCGAAACTGCTAAAATCAAACATTTGTTAACATTTGTTAAATGATGTAATAAGTTAGGGTGTTTTAGAAAAGATGTGGCTTAGGTGAATATATCCTTTTCATGTGCCTGTGAACTCGTGAACTCAGGCATCTTCAAGCTGTCCTCTAATGAGGGCAAGCAAAAATTAGTTAATATTTGAAATACTTGACTGACTCAAAAGGAGTCTTACAGGAAAAAAATCAATATGTCTAGAATGCTTTTTCCCATGGACACTCTGCTCCAGATAGAAAATAGTAACTTTTCTTTTAAAAACTTCAGATGTTGTAATTTTCAAGCTGATTTATTCCAGACATAGATTAAAAATTACTTATTTTTAAAAGTATTAACAGTCCTGGAGATCATGAAAATGACAGGGAAAAGCCAGATATTACACCCATATTTGAAAGAGGCCAAAAGGGCAACATGGGAAAATGCAAGAAGCACAACCTCAGGTCCAAAAATCATGGATTTCTGAAAAATCATGGGTTGAGTCCTCTTGGAAAGCATTTCTGGGCATTTGAAAGAGACGATGACAATTGGGGAACAGTCAATATGAATTTATCAAGGGTGAACCATACCTGAGCAGTTTGATCGCCTTCTGTGATAAAATTATTTGATTTGTGGTTGAGAAGAGAGCAGTGACTATCATTTAGGAAAGCAAACTTCCAGATCTTGAAGGAGTGGCACAGCAGGACCCCTTGGGAGGCAGTTCTCAGAGATGAAGGAGCAGAACAGAGCTGGCAGATCTTTAAGGAGGCTTTCCATAGAACACAAGAGCTCTCCATACCCATGTGCAGGAAATCCAGGAAGAAGGGAAAAATTACCTTCTGAGTCATGAACTACTGGCTGAACTTAGGAACAAGGTGAAACTGCCCACACAGTTGAACCAGGAACAGGTAACCTGGGGGAATGCAGGGAATGCCTGGTTATGTAGGGGTAAAGTCTGGAAGGCACAGATAGAGCTGAACTTGGCAAGGGATACAAAGAAAACCAAAAAGGGATTCTGTAAATATCTAAATCAGAAAAGGAAGGTCAAAGAAGGTGTGCCCACCCTAGTGATAAACAATGGTGTATTAGTAACAACGGGCAAGGAGGAGGCTAAGGTACTCAACTTTTTTGCGTCAGTTTTCACTGACAACCTCTCTGCTCACAGCCCTCAAGCTGGTGGCCCACAGGAAAAGGACCAGGTAGACAAAGTCCCGCCCACCATAAACAAGGACAAGGTTCATGACTACCTGAGGAACCTGAACATAAATAAGTCTATGGGACCTGATGGGATGCATCCCAGTAGTGAAGGAACTGGCTGATGCAGTTGCTGAGCCACTCTCCATAATATTTGAGAAGTCATGGCAGTCAGGTGAAGTCCCTAGCAACTGGAAAAAGGGTAACATCTTTAAAAAGGGTAAAAAAGAAGACCCTGGGAACTACCACCCTATCAGCCTCACCTCTGTGCCTGGGAAGATCATAGAACAGATCCCCCTGGAAGACTTGCTAAGGCACATGGAGGACAGGGAGGTAATCCTAGGCAGTCAGCATGGATTTACTAGGGTCAAGTCCTGCCTGACCAACCTAGTGGCCTTTTACAATGAAGTGACTGCATCCGTCAACAAGTGGAGACCTATGGATGTCATCTGTCTGGAGTTCTGCAAGGCCTTTGACATGGTTCCCCACAACATCCTTATCACTAAGTTGGGGAATTATGGGTTTGATGGGTGGACTGTTCAGTGCATAAAGTACTGGCTGGATGGTCACATCCAGAGAGTGATGGTCAATGGTTCGATGTCCAGATGGAGGATGGTGATGAGTGGTGTCCCTCAGGGGTCTGTGGTGGGACCAGTGTTGTTTAATATCTTCATTAATGATATTGACAGCAGCATTGAGTGCACCCTCAGGAACTTTGTGGATGACACCAAACTGGGAAGTGTAGTTGATATTCCAGAGGAATGGGAGGCCATCCAGAGGGACCTGGATAGGCCGGAAAGGTGGGCTCAGACGAACGTTATGAGGTTCAACAAGGCCGAATGCAGAGTCCTGCATCTGGGCTGGGGCAACCAGCACTATCAGTATAGGCTGGGAGAGGATATACTGGAGAGCAGTCCTGTGGAAAGCGGCTTGGGAGAGCTGGTGTATGAGAAACTGGACACGAGCCACCGATGTGCAATCTCAGCCCAGAAGGCAAATCACATCCTGGGTTGCTTCAAAAGAACCGTGGCCAGCAGATCAAGAGAGGTGATTCTGCCCCTCCATTCTGCCCTGGTGAGACCTCACCTGGAGTACTGCCTCTAGTTCTGGAGCCCCCAGCACAAGCAGGACGTGGAGCTGTTGGAGTAGGTCCAGTGGAGAGTCACAAAAATGATCAGAGGGCTGGAGCAGCTCTCCTGTGAGGACAGGCTGAGGGAGCTGGGGCTGTTCAGCCTGGAGAAGAGAAGGCTCCAGGCGTACCTTATAGTGACCTTCCAGTACCTGAAGGAGGCCTACATGAAGGCAGGGGAAGGTCTATTCAAAAGGATTTGTAATGCTAGGACAAGGAATAATGGTTTTAAACTAGGAAAGGATAGATTTTGACTCGATATTAGAATATCGAGAGTGATCTCTTAATATAGGAGTGATAGATCACTGGAATGGACTGCCCAGAGAGGTAGTGGAGGCCCCAACCATGGAGTCATTCAAGATCAGGCTCGACAGGGCTCTGTGCAACTTTACCTAAAGATGTCCCTGCTTGTGTAGGGAGGTTGGACCAGATGACCTCTAGAGGTCCCTTCCAGCCTAGAACATTCTGTGATTTACCACAGCTTCACCGTGGCTTTCAGCACTGCTTCTCTCAATTTTCTTGATCCCAAGTTGGGAGATTATTATCTGGATTGGCAGGCAACTAGATAGATAAAAAGCTGGTTGGCTCATTGAACTCAGACGGTATTGATGAGAAGGCTGTACTGCACCTGAAGACTGCCTGCTCCTGGAGTACCCCAGCGACTGTGCAAGGACCTGCAAGATTTCATGTCTTTACAAATGACTTGGAGCAGGTAAAATCTGACACGGACAGATGCAAAGTCCTACACCAGAAAGGAGTAGTGTCTTGCAATGATCCGGTTGGGAACTGTCTAGCTGGGGAAACAACCCTCCTGAAAAGGCCCTTTAGGTGTTGGTGAGCCGTGAGTTGAACATGAGCCAAGAATATCTCCTGTCAGCAAAGGCAGCCAACAGCATTCTGGGCTGTAACAGGAGCAGAGCCAGTAAATCAAGCAAAGTGACTATCCCCCTCTACTTGGTATTTAGACTGCATCTAGATACTGCATCCACGTTTGGGGTCCTAGTACAAGAAAAACACTGATAACCTGCAACAAATTCAGTGGAGGGCTACTGAGATGATCAGGGCTGGAGCATTTGCACAGTGAGGAGAGCTGGCCTTGTCCAGCCTAGAGAAGACACATTTTCAGGGTTCCTAGAAGCAACCTGGCAGGGCCTGCAGAACCAGGATCTTCACAAAGGTATATATTGCGAGACAGTGGACAAAAATTTAAAAGCAAGATTAAAGTTGGATATAAGGAAAGACTTATTCACCTGGAGAACAGTTGAGCGGTGAAACAGTTGCTGAGAGAAACTGTAAACTCCATTCATTCCTGGAGAGTTTTCAAGACCAGTCTGGATAAAGCCTTTGAGCAACCTTGTCTGTGATGTTAGCAAAGGGTTCACAGCATCCCATTGATTGTTCACTGACAAAGACATTAGATAGTGCTAAACTTACATTGCCCTTTGAGAGATGTCACCTATAACTGGCTACCAGTTAGATTTCTAACAGCTAACCCAGACACTATGAACCTACCATAAGGATATTTTTCACCCATATTTCACCCAGTCCAAATCCCAACTTAATTTCAGGGAAATTATGGAAAATGATGTTGAAAGCCTTGTTAAATTCAAGGTAAATTACATCCGTTGCTCTCTCCTTAGCTACCAAGCCACTCATGTCATCACAGAAGGCAGTTAGGTCAGGTAAGATTTGCCAGTTATAAATCTTTGCTGGCTGTTCCTACTAATTTTCCTGTCCTTCAAGTTCCTGAAAACAACTTCCATGAAGACTTACTCTTCATCTCCTCAGGAAGTAAGTAAAACCAATCAGACTGGAGTTCCCTAAACTCTTCTTCTTGTATGTTTTGAACATCAACTTAAGATTTACATTTTCCTGGTCAACACAGACGTTCACTTTTCAAAGATGGTACCAAGTGGCCTTGCAGTGACACTGCTCAGCTCAGATTCATCTTGTTTGGTCCCATGGACTTATATATGTCCAGGTTATTTAAGTAGTCCTAAAAAGTACACCTATCTCCTGCGAGTACTACTATTCTCTCCCATAATTATGTTATTTGGCACAGGGGTCTGGGATATCCAAAAGCAGATCTTGCTGGTAAAATCTGAGGCAAAGAAAGCTTCAAGTACTCTTTTCCTGTATCCTATGCTACAAGATCACCTGCTCTGCTCATCATGAGGCCCACATATTCCTTTGTCTTCCCTCTGTTGCGAATGCATGTGCTAAGTCTTAAAATAGGTTTTAGCAGCCTGCTTTTACCATGCAGTATGCAACAAACTTCTACCTAGGGCATCCTTTTGTTGGCTTCCCCTCTAATCTTAACCCATAAGCTTTCAAGAGGTCTGTCACCAAATTCATAGCATAAGTCTGGGCATTAAAGGTGTGCTTTTGTGTAGACTGCCAACTTCCCTACA
>NW_008588980.1:7884-24651 GCF_000691845.1 Merops nubicus
CTAAAGAGCTTCCATCATTCCACCCTTCACAGTTGTGCAAATTACTCAACCACATTGCTGAGAGACTACTGTGCTTAATGTTTTCAAGTGAGCTTCGGATGGTGAACACAATATGCAGCTAAGAGCTCCAAAGACATTTCTAACTTGTGCTTGTGCAGCCTGGCTAGTAGGGATGTAGCAGATAACCAGAATGATTAGCCATGAGTAGCACACTTGTTCTGTGACAGGTCTCTAAATTGTAGGGGTTTTCTTAGAATGTTAAAAAAGCGAAACACTAGTATGAAGAAGAGAACGTGGGGAACACATCTTCTTTGTGTAGCTGCCTTCTAACTTTTTTGCCCTCTCTCCTTCTCACACAATTAAGGATCTGTATTTTTAAGGCACTGTGAGTATAAGTAATATTCTACTCTCAGTATTAAAGAAGGATTTTTGTATTGTGACAAAACTGGCACGAATATGTGACTTTTTTTTTCCCTCAAACATCTTTATGAAGGTATCTTAAGAATACATAGTATTGGTTAGGCATTTTAAAACTCAGTAATTAGTGGAAATTATGTATTTGTTGTGAAATATAACCACTGTCTGCTATGGATAAACAGACAATAGATGAGCTCCAAAAAGAAAAGGAGACCTGTGATTTTGTTTCTCAACTAGTATGTGCAGGGGACAATGTAAGCACTGTGCAGCCTTAAATCTTGCCTTACCAATCCCTCTATCCAATTCCCTGTGTTCTTTCTTCTCCAGATTTCCATAAACAGGGAGTTTTTCACATAAGCCCTATAACACTTGCACTGAGAACACTTGAAAATTGGTGGACTAAAATACAGACACTGATACATCTAGATTAACTGTAGTGAAGATTTAACCAATGCTTGAAGTAAAGTTTCATATAAAGTACTCAAGAGTAAGGTACTGACTATATAAATATTCATCTCAGTAGGAATTTAAAATTCAAAAGGGTGAAATTGCCTTTTCACTCTCTTACTTCAGCCTTTCATTGTATTAGTGGGAGCAGATGGGAAACACATATAATATTCTGTATCAATCTGATCACATCTTCTATAACTAAAGGTGTATTTATGATGTAAAGGATGTACAGTACAAAAATTAGAACGTCAGTTCTGTCTATGCCAATATAAATTACAGTCTACACAGTATGCAAATTTCAGTTTAAAAGTTCACAAAATGAAATCCCACCCCAAAGAGGGTCCTTACAAGCAGCAGGTCTAAGCTTGAAACAAAATACTGAAACGTTAGATTGCCAAATATGAAGTATTTTAAAACATCTCATTTATTTTTGCTAAAGATTATTATAATTACAGATTATCAAGGTGGAGGGGTGCCACTGAATTGAGAATGACTACTGGAATGAATAGAGTACAAAAATTTATTCAGCTACTGAAATGTCTGTATAACTCCCATTACCAGAGCGGCATGCACAAAGTACAGCAAAGTGAACTCTGTTGTATTTGTATGTATATCTTCAAAACCAGAAGCAGTGCAATAATACACTAAAAATCAAAAAATACTAAAATAGGGTGTGCTGAAATGCCATAGAAAATTTTGGCTTATGGGGGGGGCTTCAGAAGCCACAGGCACACTGAGATTTCAGTGCCTTTTTGGCCAACGTGAGACATTCTGCCCTCTGTGGCAAAAGCCAGCTTGATTCCCAGCCTGAGCCACCTTCCACTGTCTCTTCATATATGTTGCTGCATGGCTTCATGCCTCCATAAACATCATTCACTTCAAAAGGCACTTATGTGGCTTCTACATGAGGCATTCCAGGAGGTAGTTGCTCTATAGGTTACTGAAACCACCTGATTTAGGACAAAGGATTTTACATCCTCAGCTCCTTGGCCATCACTCATTTTGGATTCTCTGATATATGTGTGTAAAAATTTAAATGTGCAGTAAAAATTTTATCTGCGTGGCAGAAGCAGAAGGATTGACAGAAACACCACGGCAGAAGATCTGTTCACTGTATGTGGAAAGCAGAGGTGGCATGTTCTTTTATTCAGTTACCTTGTTGAGTAAGTGGAAAAAATGACACAGAGGAAAGTTTTTTACCCCTGGAAAATCAACAAATGTAATCAACACAGATCAAGTCTGATAAAATGTGAACCCCCAATGAAAATTTTAGATCATTTGGGAACTTGTCCTGGTGAAAAGTGCCTTCATTAAAACTGGACCTGAAAAGCTGAATGGGTGTGTTTAGGATCTGCCTCTTAAAGGAAATTATTGGGTCAGGTTCAGCTCTAGTGATTTGAATGTGAACTGTTTGCAAACTACTGTGTATACTGAGATTGAATGAAAGTCAGTATTCTGCTGTGTTAGATATGGGTTTGGTTAAGATCAGAGATAAAAGGCAACACACAATTAGACAGGAGTTCATATCAATTTGTAAGCCAATGCTGTACTTATAACATTGCACAGTGTGTTCAGTAATAGGAAAAACAGCAGAAGAAGCTGAAAGCAGAAGAAGCTGAAGATGGCAACACGACTGGAGGAATAGTGTGTACACACACAAATGTACATACATGTACTTGTATTTAAACAGAAATGTAACAGTCTAAAAAGGTGAGTGACAACAGAGATGAACTCTTCATGAAATACTGAAATAGATACGGACTCTGCTGATGACTAATGGGATGAACACATGCTCTCTCACAGTGTTCAAAGGCTAAGCCTGAAATGGTTCATATATACAATAGATGTCAAACAAATGCTTGGACTATGAGGTCCACAGCAGATCAAATTCAGGGCCTTATATTGTTTGTCATGCAACAAGGACCTTAATCCCCACTAACAGCAAGTTCTGTTTTCTCTTTTCTAGGTCATTCATTATATTATGATCTTGTCTTCTGTGTATGAAACGTTTTCTTTGAGTATGTTGTGACTTATGAATGTGTAATAGTAGCTCTGAAATATCAAAAATTCTGAATGATTATTGGTGTGCCCTTAGAACTCTAATCAACAGTCCATTTAATGAAACAATCTTGTTAAACAATGCCTTTTATCATCCTCAAAAATTTCTAATGCTCAGTATATGAGATCTGAATTATTTCAGTTACAAAATCAAGAAAGCATTTTCTAACCAAACTGAAATTTCTTACTTGCATTTACTAAAGTTTTACATTTTTAGTATAGTGCTGATCACTCCGTAACTCTGAATATGTTTACATATAGCTAATGTGTATGCTTTTCTATATATCATTATCCTATAGCTATAACATTATTGATATAGCCAAAGACTTTGTTACAAAGAATATAAAGACACTTTTTAGAAACTGAGGAACCATTTATGATGTGACTTTCTGCTATGTCTCTGCTGTTGAAACTAAGTAGAGGAACTGTGAAACGATGGGAGGTGAGAAAGCCAAACTCCCTGACAGCTGATCTCCACTATATGGAGCAGGAGACAGCATACATCTGCAGACATACATGACAAAAACTGGGAGACATTAATGCCCTTTTTAACAGCAATGTGGTTTTTAGGTCAGAAACCTTAGAACTCCTGAACTGAGAGTTACTTTTCTCATTGTAGACAATTAAAGAAAGTATGTATTTAAAATAAACAAACAAACCAACCCTTTTCCACAGAGTTATCTTTTTTGCACATTATAATCAATACAGAAAAACATAAGGTACACATTTATACTATATATTTTGTATTTACCATGAAAAAGGACATGGGAGGAGGGTCTTTTGAGATGAGCATCAAATCCATACAGTTGATTTGCATGCATGTTATTAAGAGAGGAGGTTAGTTCAAGTTTGGACAGGGAATGTATCTTTATAAGTCACTACTTTCCTGCAGTACAGTGATTTGAGAGCTGCTGCTAAGTCTCCAAGGAAACCACCACTATTTGTGACTCTTTTTAGTAGTGGAAAACTAATTTTTACCTGCTTTTCTATGATTGACAAGTCATGACAGCTCTTGGAAGTCTGCAAATCGATTATTAGTCAAGCTTTGCTCTATTTTTAGTTACCGTTTTTGTATGTTTAGACTGAACCACTGAACTGCACTGTAGATTAGAAGTGGAAAAGTCAGTTGTGATCAAACAAAAAAAAATCGTACAAATCCTGATTTTCACAAAAAAAGCTTATAGCATAATGGTATTACACTGAAAATTTAAACCTTTTAAGTAAATTATCAGTGTCCCACACAAATATTATTTTGCTTATACAGATTTGCTTTCAAAGCTGCCTATGTAGTTGTATAAAAATACATACCATGAGGACAGAAAGAATGCCTACCTGACTGCTGCTATCATTCAGAATCTTACTTCAAGTGCCAACATGGAGTAAATAAAAATCTTTCTTTATTCTTAAATTGATGCTGGCAGTGAAAGCCAGATCTTTAGAGAGATATTTTCACAGAATCACAGAATGGTAGAGGTTGGAAGGGACCTCTGGAGATCGTCTAGTGCAACTCCCCTTCTAAAGCAGGTTCATCTAGATCAAATTGCACAAAAACACGTCCAGGTGGGTTTTGAAAGTCTCCAGAAGAGACTCAACAACCTGTCCAGGTAGCCTGTTCTAGTGCTCAGTTACCCTCAAAGTAAATTATTGCCTTATGTTTAGATGGAACTTCCTGTGTTCCAGTTTGTGCCCATTGCCCCTTGTCCTATCACGGGGTATCACAGAAAAGAGACTGGCCCCATCTTCACATCTACCCTCAAGATATTTATAAGCTTTGATAAAATCCCTTCTCAGTCTTCTTGTCTCCAGGCTGAACAGACTCAGGTCTCTCAGCATTTCCTCCTAAGAGAGATGCTCCTGTCCCCTCATCATATTTGTAGGCCTCCATTGGACTCTCTCCAGTAATTCCTTGTCTCTCTTGAACTGGTGAGCCCAGCACTGGACATGGTACTCCAGATATGGTCTCACTAAGGCAGAGTAGAGAGGGAGAAGAACCTCCCTCCATCTGCTGGCCTCACTCTTAATGCACCCCAGGATACCATTGGCCTTCTTGATCACAAGGGCACACTACTGGCTCATGGTTAGCTTGTCCACCAGGATTCCCAGGTCCTTCTCTATGGAGCTGCTTTCCATCAGGTCAGACCCTAGCCCATATGGATGCATGGTGCATTATTTTCGCTTCATAGTGGACTGCTTCGTGTTGTTTCTTTTCTCATGTTTCACTGCCAACAAAAGGAAGCCCTTGACCTTCTTGAGTTGTCAAAGTCAGAGAGCCTGTTGTTTTCCCATGTGGCAGCAATGGTGAGGTCAGAGCGTGAAATGCCTGTAACAGATTACACCAATGATATCCACCTAGCCTCACATCTTGTCTCCAGCATCAGGTGGGGACTGTTGTCCATGGAATTGTGTAAGTACAAAGCAGTCACACAGTGAGGTCACCACAGAATGTACTCTCAGTATCTGATGGGAAGGACCATATATCACAAGTAGTGTCCTTGAGTTTCATAACCCAGAATGGGTTTTTCTTCTGTTAATTCATCTGATCACTTTTTAAAACTATGAAAATATTTAACATCTTCAAGGTGTATTTCAGAGATTGAAAAGAGGACTTGCCATGCAGTTCAGAAGAGGCAGAGATATGTAAAAGCAGCAAATTTGGAACTAATCTCTGAGCTGAACAGGAAATACTCATGAGCATGATGACAACGTGGTGACAGAGGAAGATAGTAGCTAACCTGGCTTGGTCATCTCTGCACTTCTGCCAAACAGCAAAACATATTACTTCTATGCTTGTGTTGCTATGTTACATGCATACTAACTTGCAGGTCTTCTGTAGGACTTGGAGTTGCCTGATAACTGATGTTGTTGTTCCATGCACAGAGCTCTTTGAAACTGCAAACTAGCTTTTGTTAATGTTTCCCATTAAAATGGACATTTTTTTCGTATGGTATCAAAAAGAATTTATTTTAAAGTATTTTTCTATATTTCATTTGTGGCTTGTCAAGTTTTGGGGTCAGGGCCATCCACTAGACCTATAAGTTAACCCTTCTACCTTCCCAAAGGGGAAGAGAAAAGGAATAAGGGAGAGAGACTTATGGAATAGAAAAGAAAGCTAAACCAGCTTTAATGTAAATAGCAATAATAAAATGAAATATATACAAATACATACCAGACCAGTATTGAACCCAACCCCACCACCACCCCACAGGTGCAGCCTTTTACTTTCTGCACCCTCAGTGTGCTACACAAGAGTTAGCAGTGACCATGGTCTCTGCACTAATCCTTGGTAGTGATAAACTTTCAGCATTATCGATGGTGGAAGCAGACACTGCCTGTGAAAACATGCCATTCACTTCAGAAAGCACAGTTACTTAGAAGGGAGTGAGCTGAAAACTAAAGTCATTGAACAGAATTAATTCTGTTCTAACTCAGACCAGGACATGGGTGTAACAGGGTACACTAGGATTCAAATTTCATATTTTCCCTTGTATGATTTTCCTCTTAGACAGTCTCTGTATGTTCAATAATAGTGTCATAAGCTACACAAAATTTGAAGACAGATGTGGGGAAGAAGGAAGTGATAGAAGCTGCAAGTTTGTTGAGGAGAGAGGCAACTTTACCTGATCTGGAGATATGGAAGCTATTAAGGTAAAGAAGACTCAGGAGTAAACTCCCCTGTGCATAACCTGAGCATACAGAAGAGTCTGTTTGGAGTTTCAGGTTCAGACCACAGTCATTACAGTCACCTGAGAACAGACACTTTTTTTGATGATGTCTTCTTTGGCACCAAGTGCCCAATCTGGTTGAGCTCTTAGAAACAGGTTTTTAGCTGAGCTCCCAAGGGCTGCCTGGGAGGCCTGTACCTACCAAAAGCATCATGTTCCAGGTGGGCTAGGATACCTTGACCTTGCAATGTATGGGATACACATGATGTTCTTCAAAGGCTGTACTGAACAATATGTATGAAGAAATTATATTCACAGCTACATAGGCAGATGAAAGCAATGACATCCAAAGTCTCAGTAAAACCAGTGGCAAATATTTATTTTTCCCCTCACCATACTGACATGTTTGGAAAGCTAGTTCTTGTCTCCATGATGATTACTCAATCAGATTAATTCCTCTTTGTGTTGACTCCATGGAGTTGTCCCAGCTCTAAATTCAGCCTGTTAACTTTAGTGTAAATGCTTTTGTGAATATGACTGGTAAAACTATATGTTAATAATGACACTACTATCCACAGAGCTATTTCCACCACAAAAGATGTCAGAAAGCCTTATTAAACCATCTAGTTCTGCCTCTTTGTTTTTCCTCTACCTTAATGTGTCCATCAATGCTGACACAATGCAGTGTAGGCTCAAATGTTAGGAGCGATGCAGCCATGCAAGTATTCTGTTCTGTGGATGCTGATGAAAAATGAAAGCTGTTCATGCCTCAATATTGCGATAATGAGTGAATCACAGTGTAGTAGCTTTCTGTCCTGTTCATTTCCTTAGTTATTTTTATTTAAAGAAAAATAAATTTAGCATTTGCTTCAACAATTCAAATATTCTGGTCACTTGAAGAAAGTAGCAAGACACAGATGAAATGGGGAAGACAGCTTTTTTAATCATTCTGGGAAAAGTAAAGCCTTGCTTCTTGTTAGCCATTACTGACCTCAAACCTGATGCAGTTTTCCTGGACTTGTTAGTTGATGAGGGTTCTTCCAGCTTGCAAGTTACTGGAAGGCCCTTTACAGGCTCTGAGGGCTTTGGCATTAATTTGCTCCTGATAGCACTCATTTGTGTTAGCAAGCCAAAGAATACAGTGTTCAGAGGTTAAAAAATAAAATCTTGTTGTTTTAATATCTCACTCATTAAGTTACATACAGATTAGGTATTGTTAAAGTTTTGTTCCCTAAATTTTAAGCTCTATATGAAATAGAGCAACAAAGAAGGGTCTAGTTCTTTCTCTGCTTATATCTACTTCAAAAACCTTTCCAAAGTCATGACTTTTTACAAGACCATATCATGAAGTAAATCCAAATTGATATCCTGTATTCCTTTTCAAAATCACATTCCTTCTCTTTATAACTCACTTCTAATCCTAAGATTTCTCACTGTTCTGATTCACCCTGACCTGATCCGAATCATTGCATTGTTGTGCCTGCAAAGTTTTTTGGAGCAGGGAATTTCAGTCCTCCTATGTAACATTAAAACAGACCTTGCTGAGTGTGTTTATAATTGTTGTTATTTTGGAGATCAATGGCTACAGTTCTGGTGGGGTCTGGGGAGATTATTATTTAGAAATATTGCATGTGCAGGCAGATAGATCTTTTCTGATTATGCGAATATCTTGCTTTGGAAGCTGCCTTTGCTACCAGCTCCACTACTTACCCACTTATCATGCCCTTATTCCCAGAGTTGTTTGGCTCCCTTCTAGGGGATAGGCATTTAACTGGTTTCATATCCTTCTCACTGTGACCCCCAGACTCCCAGTGTATTGCATATAAAACACCCTTGTTTTCACTTGTCTGACATCCCCTTAGGTACACTAATTCTCCTCCTTCCCCCCACATGCCAACAATCATCAACTACAGAGGCATTCAGCATACCTTTTCGTGACTATTTTCTTCCTATGTTTCACTCAGATATAGCCAGAAAGACTACAAGCAGAAAGCTTGTAAAGTGATTAAACTCATTTTCTTCATTTGCTGTGGCGCCAGCTTGCTGGGTCCTTTATAGAAACTAGCTCAGTCATGCGGCAGGTTGAGCTTGAGATTCCTCATGCAGATCATCATGCTCCCATAAATTATCTCAGATTTACCTGAGACAGGGTTTGAACCAGACATTGACAGGTGAGGTTTATTCCTTTTGCCCTTTTCCTTTCTTTGCTCTCCTGTATTCTCTTGCCTACAGAATGCAGAGCAAATTAATTTTTTAAGAGTTTATTGTGTTTAGTACCATTGCCTTTGAAAAGTACTTTCTACTTTTAAGCCAAAATTATTTTAAATAAAATTCCTATAGTAGCTCAGTCTCATAAAGAGTATGAAAGAGATGTTTTCCATTTTAAATTATTAATTCAATAAATCATAATGTATTTTAATAAAAAATTACAGTGGTCATACAAGGTAATATTTACTTCTGATGAGCTTATGCCTGTGTGAGTGTACAAATTATTGGCAACTCTCCAAGGAACTGATCACTGAAATAGAAACAAAAAAAATTAGTAAACTTTCTATTGATATAGTTAGTATTCAAGTTTTAAATTTTATTCTTTGATAAATTTGTCATGTTATCCAACTGCAAACCCTGAAAATTCCTTTATAAGATTTAATATAATTATAGTTATATAACATAATGTGCTAAAAGCTAACACAGTAGTAGGTATTTGTCAAGTGTTTTCTGAATTTTCTTTAAAAATAAATAAAACTTCAAGCTTTCTTTTTTTTTGGAAAAAAAAAAAAAACATGCCAGATAAAACTGCTAATATCTAAATGCAATTTTTAAATGCTAATTTCTGAAAACTAGGCCAAATATTTTCAACATGTTCCAGTTTTCAATTTTCCCCAAACAAACTGCCTAACTTTCAGGAAAAACAGATCGTTCCCAGAAATCTTTTGGTTCAGTCAGTTTTGCTTCAACCAAACTTTTGAAGTGTTTAGGTTTATATGTAGGGCAAACTATATTTTTTCAAGGTTGAAAAAAGGTTTTATACATAAATAAGAAAAGTGAAGCTAAGGAGAACAACATAACTATAGTAACTGCGTTGCTCTTGCCAGACACCAGAGCTATTATAAGCAGTCTCAAGAGTGTTAAGTGTCCATACCATCCGTGCACAAAAACCTGCTAATCGGTTAGCAACATCTTTGGATTTAAATATAAACCACAGACTGATCTAGGATGAGTACATATCTCCCTAACATCCATGGAGATTAAAAATACAACGAGGTTGGTTCAGCTCCCTGGGGAGGGTGCAGGAGATATGACCTTAAACCTTCCACAGGGACACGGGATGTACTGGGTATCAGCTGCTAACGATCCTTGAAGCACATCCCCAGGTCAGAGCTGCTGAAGGCAACTGGGAAAGCTGGGTGATGCTGGTGAAGAAAGTGGTGTTACACCAGCTGTGGTCACCTCTATACTGCTTTTCTGGCTCTTTCAGCTCACAATGGTGAGTGCATTCATTGAAGGGACTTCCAAGGCAAGGAGGAGAGTGACGATTTTCTTCTCTTCCATATGACCTGATTTCTAATAAAATAATTAGACCAGGCACTTCCCACATATGTAATTTTCAGCAGACTTGAGAAAACTTCCAACTCAGTTCTTTCTTTTTGTTGTGGAGGACTTTACTCAGCCTTCTGTCTCCTTATAGTAGGATTTCTGTGTGCTTTTTTGGATAATATGCAAAATATTATTCTGAATCTGAAGACTCCATTTTATTAAAACACATCCTCTGAATTTGTGCTCAGCCATTTCTATCCATTTCCTTTTTAATTTTTGTTTTTCTTTAAAAATAAATACAAATTTACTCAAATAGCGTTAGAAAAAAATAAGCTTAAGGAAACTCCTTGTTGAGAGGTAAGAAGAAATCTAATAAATTAGTGGTCTTATTCTATGCACGGAAAACAACAGCTGAAAAAAAATTATTTTCAGAATTCTGGTGTGGTGTAAGACAGAATATTTGATTTGAGGAAACAGATTTGAACTCAGATTGAACCTGGGGTCCATTTGTAAAAACAAGAAATTGAGCTCAGCAGTTTCATAAACTGCAAGTGCAGTAACATGACAGCAGAGGGTTGACGGTCTATAATGCTTTGTCAGAAGCTTTTCCTCTCAGAACTGTTAGAGTTGATGCCTGTAGAGAAATAAGTGCCCTTTAGGACATGGTTCAATCATAGGAGTAGTTTAGCCTGTCTTGCATCTGAGAGGACAGAGGAATTTATCAAGAAAGTTGTATAGGTTTTTATAGTTGACTGAAATTCAGACACAGGAATTGAAGGTGGAAAGCTGATGTTTGATTCAGGCAAATGAGAAGGGAAAGATTTCTGCTATATTTTAAAGGGGCAAGGTGAGGTTCCTTTCATATAAAACAATATTAGTCATGTATTTCTAAAAATAACATGCCTCACTGTCGTTTCACTCTGGGATTATCCGTGTGTCCTGGAGGCAAGCAGACACCTGCGAGACTATTTCAGTGAGCAGAACGTTCTGTAGTTGCAGGAGGTGTTTATTACACTAAATCATTGTTTCTCACTTTATTTCACATAATCATAACTTCTATGGTATTTCCATCTTTGACCTTCAGCATAGATCAGAGGACAGATGAAATCAAACACATTGTTTATGTGGGCTTGGTCCCTTCCAATTAAGGGATTTTTTTTCCTTGCAGTTTCCCCACTCTTTTTCCTTTCAGTATTTCACTATTGTTGTCTCTTAAGTTTCAGTGGCCATACTTAGCACTCTCAGCTTTCCTGGGTATAATACATTCCTCTTCCACAGATGTTATCAGAAAATCCTGTACAAGTCATTGAGCACGGAAAATACTGTGATAACATTCTCTTTTTTGCACAGGTGCATGGCATATACTTTTTTTTTTTTTTTTTCCTTTAGGCAGAAAATAAAAAAGCAACCTAGGATAGCAAAGCTTAAATTAAGAAAAAAAAAAAAATCCCAGAAAAATCGGACAAAATTGACAGATCTACCTCAGACAAAAAAAAAAAACCAGCTTTTAACTCCACAGAAACAATAGGTAAGAGTAGTATACTTAATTATTCTGTAAATATACTTCTAAATATACTTAATACTTCTCTGTCAGTCACTCTTGTCGTATCACCTTTTACCTCTGTCTCTTACAATCATTTTTATTCTTATTTTTCTGATATAGTTTCTCCTTTTCTGCATCCCAAATGGTGAACTCTGCCTGCAAATTGTTGATCTGCCTGTTCTCGTATTCTAGATAAAGGCTTGCTTGTTTTGTCTGGATGCATAAAGGGAAAGATGCTTGCAGTATTTTACAGCATGTACAGGACTCAGTAATTAAAACTCATCTTTGGGCTTAGACCTATTAACATAGACCATATACTCTAGGCAGAAGCTATACTCCATTCCCGCTCTTGAGTAAAATTAAGCCAGATCCTGACCTGGAGCCTATGGTTTGTAGAGAGCTTCAAATGCTGGGCTTCTGCACATTTAACCCCACTGTAACAGTTGTAGGGTCATAGGGAGGTGACAGATGCTATCACATGCTTCCTACTGTAGATGATTAATTATGGAGAGGTCTTTGCAGAGACTGGACCTGAAAATTTCAGCTGATTTCTTCAGCAAGGATCTTGGCAGATCTACAGGAGCATCTTCATTCGAGCCAGCTAGCGTCTGTTGTGTTTATCACAGATTTCCTTACACAACATAAGCACCCAGGCTGATAAAAGCAATGAAATTTCAGTTAAAATTATAAATATTACAAAAATACAAATATTACCATCACTATTCCTGGCATTATATAGCTGTTACTAACTTCAGGCTTACATATTGTAATTTTATTTCTTAAACTACACAGATAGTGCTTAGACATATGGATTTATTATCACATTTGGCATATATTATTTATAGCATAAGAAAGGTGAAACATCTTGCAGCATGCGTGTAAAGATTAGGATTTATTGTCCAGGAATCCTTGAACAATTTTATCAAAAGCCCATTTCTAGGTGGTGTTTTTCTCCAATAAATCATACAGCAGAAATCTATCAGTGGACACCGGTAGGAGATAAATGAGAGCAGAGGAAAGAGGGTCATCACAGATGTTTTTTTCTGTATCATGACCTGTCATTGGCAAAAATCCATTTATTATTGTACATGAATGATTTTTTTCACTTACTCACTGGGTTTGCCATTCTGGGGACTGTTTATCTAAAATATAATGAAAACTTCACAAAATGTAAGCTTTCAGGAATCATGAAAACAGAGACAACTTAAAGACCAAAGGTTTAAAGACTAATATTGCTTCTATTTACTTACCTTTTTCTCTCTCTCGCCCTCTTTCTTTTTTCTATTTCCTCCACCCTCTACAAATTGTGTTGAAGTTTTCATTATGGAAATAGGGGAGGAAGAGGGATAATAGGACTATAAACCTGGTGCTGTGGAGATACATACAAGAATTACTGAACTCAACTAATTGATATATGCAAGGAGGAGGCAAACTCTGTACTGCCCAGTGGGTAAGCTCTTGTTGAGCTACATTTACCCCAATTAAAGTTCTTAAAGAACCTTTATACCTGTTTTTTTATGAGATAAAATTATGTTTGTCTTTCAGTAAGGGGCAGAGAAGGGAGGGCAATGAGGAGTGTAGCTGAAGTGTATTGCTTTTTGCTAGGCTGCGATTAATAAAGATGGGAAGGAACAACAGAACGTTATATATCTCAGTGAATATCACCGCCCAGATTTGTACAAGATCTTCGGGAATGATTCATTCATGTTCCAGGCAGCTGGTGTAGGATTTGGTGAGATAATGGGGCCTCCACCCAGCCCAGAATGATGCTCATAGTAGTCAGGCTTTTGGGGACTGAGAAGAGAAGCAAGAGAAACGGGTCTTCTAGAGAGCATGGATGGATTTTTTTATAATACAAAAGCAAAAGCTTTAAGGCAAATCAACATCAGGAGGGGTTTGTACATTTGAATACTTCCTCTGTAAAGCTAATTAAGATATCAAGGTGAAGTGCTAGGGTTTAAACCCCCAGCCCTGAATGACAGTTGGTATATGGATGATGTCCACAACCAGGCAAGAAAGACCCTCCTGAATGCTTTTCACCCAGGGTCTGGCCAGCCTTGGGTGGGAACTGATGAGGAGATCACCACCAGGTGTTCCCAGTTTCCACATTAACTTGGAGGTGGGGCAAGAAGCCACCTCTATAAGAGCTGACTCTGGTTGTTGGGGGGTTGGGAGTTTTGCTTATTTGGTGGATGTACTGGGAGGTGTTTCTGGTTATTGAAAGGCCTCTTCATGACAAGTGGAGTTCCTAGGATGGTGGAGAAGATCATATGTTTCTATTTGGGAAGCTACTCTATAACTGGACTCGTTGTCTGGCCATCTCCCATGGCATGGTACCTTGGCCAGCTGGCTATCTTCTTTGCATGGAGTGAGTGTGTTGACTTGTTCCTTTCTCCAGTTATCCAGCACTTTAGATCTCTGGTGTATGATTTGGTAGTGGAGGGAGGAGTTTGGCTGGTCTTCTGTCTGTTAATGATATCATTATATGTTGTGCAAGTGGTCAGCAGAAGATGAGGTTGTGCTCCTTCTGGAAAGCCTTGGTTATTTATGCTTTATTAATTTGGTATTTTATCACAGTGCAGAAGTTTTATATGATTTCTTATCTCTCTGATCTGTTTACCTTGTGGACATGTGCCAAAAGCATTTTTCTTTACCTGGGCTAGATAAAGAGACACAAATGCTGTTAGAGTCTACACTCTCCTTTGAAAAATAGATGAAATAATTAACTAATGACCATTCATTTGTGCAAACTAATGGTTCAGCTGCACCATAACAACAGATACAAGGGTGAGACTGTGGAAACCTTAACAGACCAACTATAAGTTTATGTCACTGCTGGGAAGATCTAGTTGCAAGTGAATCACCAAAACAGGATCTTTCTCAATGTTGGATGGTCGGCTCTATGCTACAGCAAATTAGATGCTGTCCTTGTGGAAGACAAGTCCTATTGCTAGATACATCCACGTGCTGATATAAAGCCTCTTTCTGATACTGGAGTATGTAATATATAACTGAACTATCCAAATTTTCTTTTTTTCTTATCACTAAAGTTTGAGTTACTGAAGCAATTTGCTGAACAGATGGTAAGCATCACAATTATTCTTTAATAATCCTACTGCAAGAAAATGCAAGATGTTACTGTAATGTTTAGTTTACTGTTTTAATACTGTGTATTAACTTACAGAGGGGATAAAAGAAATGCTTGAAGTGAACAGTTCAGACTGATGACAGAAAGAAAAAATTAAAAGCCTGTCAGGAAAAATTCTTCTTTCTGTTGTAGCTAGTGGAAATTTATTGTTTATTTCATTTAAACACACATTTCTGTTTGAAAAGTTTTTTATTTTTACCGCATTAGTAGAAAAAAGTTACTCGTACAGAGAAACCATAAATTCAAATAAGCTTTAGCTGTAAATATTTGTTGAATATATGTTTCACCTTGTTTGTATAAAAATTACACTTGTTTGCTCTGTGATCTCTTACAGTTCCACATGCAGGTTTGATTTTAATGGGTTCTAATACAGATGCACACTTTTAATCTTTCTGAATTAAACTTTAATTTTTAATTTTTCAAACTCTCCTTGAAATATTGTAGTTCTGGATAATTTTCCTTTTTATTTGTTTAAATCTTGCAACTAAGAAATGAGTTCATTCAAAGTAAGGAAAATGTGATATAGTAAAGGAAGGAAAAGTTGCCTAAAGCATTAAGATACTACAAGAATCTGGTTTTTATTTTGTCTTGGCTTCACTGTTTGCCTTCAGCATGGAAATTCTATTCAGATTTATATTAAAAGCTGAATTATACTTTAGAAAACTTTAAGAAATCCCTTTTTTTTCACATCTAAGATCAAGACTACTGTTCATTTGTCTGATTTAATTTTCAGCTAACTGGAAAATTGTGTTCCTTGGAATTGGAACAGCTACAGACATAACAATAATTTATGGCTACCATATCAAATGAATAGCTCAACATATTAACCTGCATTTCAGCTTTACAGTAAACTCAACTAAAAAGCTTAACCTGTGTATAAAGCACACTCTTCTAAACATCTAGGACTGCTATGTGAATAATAAACCAATAATATTGCATTTTATATTAGAATATAATCTTAAACTGGTAAACGGGGGGAGACAGACTACAGGGAAAATTACAAATTTTTAAGGTGTTAAGACTTGAATTAATCTTAAATGTATGTATTTCTTCTCCGCTACCAAATGAAAATAAGGAGTAGTTTACACTGCTGCAGTCTGCCTTCTTTTGGGGAAAGACAGTTTATATCTTTTTAGTATTTTGGCTGAAACCTTTAATTATAACCAGTTGAATCCCCTTAAAGATTAGGGGGCCCACATAGACATATTGTGCATACCCAGTTATTATCTAGAGCTCAACCTCAGACTAATGTGAGTGAATTTTCTATGATATCATGCACTTTTACTTATGAAAATTTAAGATATGACACCTAACCTTTCATTTTAATACTCATACTGGTTTTAAGTAACTCTTTCTTATAAATGCTACAACCAAATCTTTCCTTGAGGCAAATCCTGTTCCACTGGCTGCATGTAGCAGCACTCCCCATTATTTCCAGTGGGGAGGAGGAAGTATCTCTAATGTGATAATTTGACTTTGAGAGTTGCAGGAATTATGGGAAGAGCAGGGCCTTGCAGAAACCCTAGTGCTGGTGGCACTGAAGGTGGGACAGAGATACCCTGGATGGACAAAAATCTCACACATATCAACCAAAATATGGATCACACCCTGACATCAAACCGAGTACCTTCCTAGGTATTGCACAGGAAAGGTGAGACCCTTTTGTCCATTCTGTGTTGGATGTGGCTGTGCAGCAAATGGGGTGGAAAAGAAGAGAGAAGATAAGAGGTAGCAGTTCCTTACATTGGCACAGTGAGTGGCCTCAGCTGTCCCACTGTTGTCTGTTTGGAGCTCACACAAGGGATGAAGACATGCTTCACGCTAGGCACGTAATTCAGTCTTCCTGTGTAGGACAGGGACTCCTACAAAGTCTCTGGAGCTGGAGCCGAAGCTGAGCCACCGACTGCGGAGCCGGAGCTGGTGCTGGGCTGGAGCATCCATCAGCAGAGACC
>NW_008588981.1:0-2125 GCF_000691845.1 Merops nubicus
CGGCGTCTGGCTGGTGGGGGCGAGGGGCTCCTCCTCCTCCTGCTAGAGAGAGAGAGAGGGGCTGCTCAGAAAAGCTGCACTTGAGCCAGCAGATTCTTTTTTGTTCTGCTTCCAGTATACATCATCTTGTTCATGCACTTCAAAGCGAAAATCTATGAGAGCCACTGAGAAGAAAACCACACTGGAGTCCTTCCAGCAGCGCTGGACAGCAGGTGTTGTCCTGTCACCCACCACAGCAGGCACGAGACAACCCCACCTTCTGCTTGCTCTGGGCTACTCACAGCTTGTAGCCAAAGAGGAACCCAACTCCCATTTCTCCTCCAAGCTCACTCCTGCCATTTCCCTGGCACTGAATCTGGTGATCATCCCGTGAGTCAGAGCAGGTTACCAGCCCACCAGGAGACCAGTCCCACAGCCCCAGCTCTTGGTCAGCAGGCAGGGACAGATTGCTAGATCCAGCTCAAGGGAGGAACTGAGAACGTCCAGCTCTGTCAGGCAGAACAAAACTGCCTCCAGCAGCAGGCTGAAGTTGGATCAGATTAAACAGTGTGAAAATGTACTCTTGGAAACGGCTTGTATCTAGGGATCTGAAACCCAAAATGACATTTTTTCTTGTAATGCAGAGAAAAATCAGAGTTGTTGCTAACCTGCAGCTATCTAGATTAAAATTATCCACAAAATGAGCCATTTTCTGCTCTGCAAGGTTTACAACACACTTCTGGGAGGAGAAATCTTAATCATATACTTTCCTAGAGTTTTAAAGGAGAGTACTATTGGTATTTTGTAAAGTAAAAACGTTTGGTTTTTTTAATAAAGCAATTAAAAAGATAAGGGAAAAAGTGAATGAATAAACAAAGAAGCTCATCTACATAACCTGAGATTTGACTGATATGCTGCTTCTTTTTCCCCAAGACAATGAGTTACACTTTTTATAGGTAAGAGCACGCTCCAAGAGACAATGTTGGTTTATAATCTAAAAAATTACCAGCCTTCAAATGTCATGATTGTCCTAATTACATGTGTATTTACAAAACAGGCAGTAGGTGAATGCAGTATGTTGCAAAACAGATGAAGATTTCTGCATTCCAACCTGTTTTACATAAATTGTTAGACAGGATCCACCATCAGAATGGTCTGCACTGGTAGAAGCAGTCAATCTCACATGTCATTCCCTGTTCTGTGACTGTATCCTGGCTAGGTCCTAATTACAGATTGCTCACAAAAGTCATTAGATCAGATTAATAAACCCATCCAGCCCCCAGCTTCCTACACCTTCCTATACTCTGAGAGCAAACAGTTTCACAATTAAAATGTTAACAATACTGTCTGTAAGAGGAAATAAAACAGGTGTTCCCTGCTAGCCCACTGCTTGGCTACTACTGGTAGTTCTAAATATCTAATGAACTGAGGAATGAGACTTTTGAGAATTCCAATTATCTGCCAATGGCAGCAAAAATAACAAGTAATACTCACTCATCTTTAAATCTCTGTATATGGAACAAGAAAAGCCCTGAAGAACACAAGCAATCAACTGCTTTCTGGAATCAGTAAGATGCTAATAACATTAATGTTATTTATTATCTGTTTTAGGCATCTGGGAATTGGTGAGTAGTGAGCAATGAAGGAGAGAGAAAAGGTGTTCCTCTTTGTTTTTTTTTTCCTGCCAGTGAAATGGTCCCAGATCTAACACATGGTAGAATGAATCAGTCTGAATTTCCCCTCACCTTACTGCTTTGAGTAAAAGCACAAAGGATGGCAAGTACATACCTAGGACAAAATAAATAAGTCTGGCTAGATGATTTTCTAAATGTAAATCCTGTTTAACAGATTAATTTCTAACCAACCTTTTCATCACTGGTGACTGCCACCTCTTTTCCATCTGCATCCTGACAGCAGTGGAGGAAAAACAAAACAAAACAAATCTATCTGCCACACATTTAAAGCAAAAATGAACATATCCCAACAAACTCCATCGCAATCCTTACCAAATGAGCATGACATGAACAGAGTCTTGAAACAAGACTGGGCAAACTGGACATGACTTAACTCTGTTGTGTATTTGCTGACAGTTGCATAGCAGATAAACAATGACAAAATAAACAGGACAGACATCAGTTTCAGCAGG
>NW_008588981.1:2156-7064 GCF_000691845.1 Merops nubicus
GGGGAGGACTCCTTCTGCCGCCGTCGCGGGGACGGGGACGGGCTGCGCGAGTGGGAGTGGCGGCGGCGCCTCCCCACCTCCCCGTTCTTCACGTTGGATCTTTTAGGTCTTTCCTCTTCAGATGAAGATGAAGAACCAGAATCTATAAACGTAGAAGAATCACTCTCTGGAAAATGATCCTCACGATACTATTAACACAGTTACTACCAGGGTTACACTCAGTTTAAGCGACTAATGTTCTCGCCCACAAAATAAGCCTTGATTGAAAAGCAGTTCAACTAAGATTGAAGTGATAAATAAATAAAATGGAACTGGATAAAAGCATTTGTAACAATCTGACTGTCCACACAAAATGTGACTAATTTAAAAAGATGAACTGCAGTTACTTACAGGAATATTAAACAGACAAAAACTTAGACCAGGCTGAGGTTAATTTACTGATCTCAAGCACACAGGAGTCCAAAATATTAAGAAATAACCTATTGCAACAGCAGATTAAATAATGTATAGCAAATGATATTGGTGTGAGAGAGTTAAAAGAAGTTTAAAGAGTTTAAAAGTGCAACTTCTAAACACATGAATCCACTAACAAGAGATATAACCTTTAAGTGATACTTGCAACAATTAAAGTGACTTCATTATGAGCAGTAAATCTATATGTAAGATTACAACAGCACTGCAGATAACTGTAATCAGGATTTGACCCGATTTCCTGCAAAACAAAACTACAATGCAGTTGTAGGAAATCCATGCCAGCCATACCAGATGAAGACTGTTGATTCTGCCTTCTGTACTGACGCCTCTGTTGAACAGAGTCTGCTGCAGCCATTTTACCTCCTTTATCTTCTTCTGAAAAAGTACATACATGGACAGAACATTTAAACTGGAGACACAAATTCACCTTATTTAGGCAGAAGTCATATTGCAGTAGATCATGCAGTATGTTTTGTTTTGTCTTGCACAAATCTTAAGATAACATTGAGGCTGGAATACACCAGCTAAGCGTTTTTCCACAACTGCTTGGATAGAAATGTTTTGAGGCAGCATGACTGATCACCTTTACACTTCTGAAAGCTCTTGCTTTCAACGCCAGTGTGCCAAGAGGGTTTAGCACTTTACTACTGCCTTTTAGTGCCATAACTTTGATTAAAAACCCCACCCAAGGCCAGGGCTGGAAAGCAAGAACGTACCTGATTCCGACAGCTCTGCTTTCCTTGGTTTTGGTGCTGGCGAAGGAGATTCTCTCTTCTCCGTACTCTTATGTTTGGGTGCTGAAAGACAAAGTCCAGTAAGTCATCTGCGGTGGATTACAGCCTCGCATGCTTTGCTGCTCACACAAAGTGTACACACCATCTCTGAGAGAAGAAAGGCACAAGAAGCTCCAGCTGCTGGAGCAGAGATGTTTGTTTCCTCACCTGATGCTCGGCTGGGCGAAGCAGAGCCGCGGCTTTTCCGTGCGCGGTTGGACTGCTGGGGCGTCGGAGAGCGGCGCGGCTTTGGAGGGGGGCTGGCTGGTGGGGATGGCCTGTGCCTCCGCCTGGGGGGGCTGGCAGAAGGAGAGAGCCGTCGTGTCTTACGAGCAGGGCTGGATACTGTTCTTTTAGGTGGCTTCTTTGGTGGTGACCGGGAACGTGAGGAGGAGGAGGAAGAGCTACTGCCAGATAAGGACGCCGATGACCGTCGTCTCCTGCAAACCCAACAGCACATCAGACCCTGTCTAGCCAGCTCAGGAAACGTTTGAGCACGGACAAACACAGAACTGCATTTGTTTGCAAGCACATCTATAGAGCCACATACAACAGCACTTCCAAAACATGGTGGACAGCCTTCAACGCTCGGTTTGGAGGAGAGAATGACAACTGATCTTTCACAGTTATTTTTAAACTACACGGTGAGCAAAAAATTGTTAGTGTTACCTCTGCTTGCTTTCTGTCAATCTACAGACTACAACTAAGCTTCTCCTGGGAGGAATTAGTTTTGTTTGGGCTCTCTAACTTTTGGATGGTTAAGAGAATTCTCCGTGTTAGCACATGTGATTTAATAATCTCGAGATCAGATCTGTTTAAGAGTTTAGTGTTCAAGTACACTAAAAAGTTCTTATACCAGGAGGCAAAAATTTCACATGTAAGATAACAACTTAACAATTCAAAATCAATTTATCCATCCTTATGTTTTAGTCCTTTGTCTTGTCTTTGTAATTTTAAAAAGGTAGGGCCTCTAGAATTCTGCGGCAAAATTTGTGGCAAGTTCTGTTGCAATTGTGTACCTGCAGAATCCACCTTTGGCTGCAGAATTCCTGAGAACCTGGAAAAAAGAAACCCTACCTTGAGCGAGATAAACATTTGCTGAAAGGGAGCTCTTGTACATCTGGCAACAGACATGTTTGATACTTGTCAGAGTTTTCCCAGTAACTGTGTGGAATGAACAGCTTTACAAACTCAGGGGAGAATAAAAAAAGAATAGTCACCACCTTGTCATAAAAAGGAAGAACCATTTCCTTCCTAAAAAAGAGCAACTGCTGTACACAGGAAGCATCACTTTAATTCTCCTCCTATGAAGAGGATCAGAACCTCCTCTCTTCCTATCAAGACAAATGTCTATTTTGACATTGCCATAAGTACATAATTTTCCTTCCAAGGCAACTGGGAACTTGGCTACCAGAACAATTGCTTATGCTGTCAAAAATGTAACCTCCAACACCACAGGGAAGTTGGAGGGTTTTTTTAAAGTAAAAGAACATGAAGAAACACATTTCAAGTCACAGTTTCATTTTCACTTTAATTGTATGTGATGCAAAAAAGTTCTTCACTCTGAGGGTGGTGAGACACTGGAACAAGTTGCCCAGAGAAGCTGTGAAAGCTCCATCCTTGGGTGTGTTGAAAACCAAGCTGGACAGGGCTTTGAGCAACCTGGTCTAGCAGGAGGTGTCCCTGCCCACAGCAGTAGGGTTGGAACAAGATGATCTTTAAAGTTCCCTTCCAACCCAAGCTATTCTGTGATTCTATGAAATGTTATAACTAAAAAACTCCCAATAAGTAAAATCCAGTTACTCATTCTATTTTTTTCCCTAGGCAGGAAAAAAAAAGGAACTAGCAAGTAAGCACAAAAGCTCTACAAGATGCCCTGTCAGTGAACAACAGGAGCTATCCAAAGCCACTTGAAGAAGTTATAGTTCTGAAATGGCCACTTTTCAAAAAATTTTCATATTTCAACTCAAATGAAACCATTTCACAGCTGCTATGATGTTCCCCCAGAGATGAACACACTTATGACCTATGATGCTGCAGTTTTTACATCACTCCAATTATACATCTGACAGCAGTAAGGTAAGATGAAAAAGGTAATTTTGGTAACACTCACTCCTCACAACTAACATTCCCTTCAACTTTCAAAGCTGAACATCTCCAGATGTCTCAGAGAAGGGAACCTTACCGCCTCACAGGGGATCTGCTTCTTCTGTGTCTGGGTGGGGGAGGCATTCGCCTTGGAGGGCTCCTCCTCCTTGGAGACGGCCGTCGTCTCGGGCTTGGTCGCCTTCTAGGGGAGTAAGACCTGTCATAATCAAAAATTCAATTGAAAAGCAACTATCTAACTTTCAGATTTGAGGAAATTTATCCTCAGGGCACTGAGTGTGAAGTTGCTTTTCTCCAAGCGCATCACATCAAAGCAGCATTTAGATTAGGATGCAAAGTGTACGTTCGGGGACAATCAGTGCTTTGAAGTTCACCAACATCTCTCTAAGTAGTAATGTAATCCAAAAAAAAGGGGGGAAAAAGTAATTTACAACATCTTCAGCATCAAACATATCTCCTAAAAGAAGGCTGCACAAATCCCACTATCTAACATGTGCTGTACTCAGCATTAATTAAGTACCCTACTCCTTCTCCAGTCACTGTGAGCATCTTTTCATGAACTGAGAGGAAGAAAACTCCTGAACAAGTTTATCCATTGAATGCATCTTTCTCGTTTCACTAGAATCATCCATAGCCCAGCATCTCTAAAAACATCACTGCTTTAACTGAGAACATGACATCAAATGGCATCTTCAGAAGGAAATACTCAGTTCTCCACCTTCACCACCTAGCTAATTTGAAGTCCTACCTTGACCGTGATCTATGGCGCCTTCTCGGTCGAGAATGAGATGGAGAACGTGACCGAGACCTTGACCTTGACTTGGACCGAGTTGGGGACCTTTGACGAGTCTTCTCCTTCTCCTTCTCTCTTTCCTTCTTTGAATTACGTTCTGGTGAAGTTTCCTTAGTTTCTGGTACAGGAGGTTCAGGTTTAGGAGCTTTTGGGATATCACTGTTAAAAATACAGACTTAATTTATAATCACATACAAACCACAGCCCCTACAGTAACGTTTTAGAAGCTGCCAAGATATTCCCCTACAATGAACATTCTTCTGCCCATCCTCTGCCAAGATGTTAAGACATTCCGCTCCTAAACTGTGAGAAGAATGAGGATGTGGTACCATGAATCAAAAAGATAAGTAACAGAGAGGTTGTCAACCTGCTAGAAAACAAGATGAATGCAGTCAGGAGTGGAAAAGATGACCAAGACAATGAAAGCACAGCAGCAGCTAAACACAGTGAAAAAAGAAATCTTACTGAAGATCATTCACTGAACCCGTTGCAGGGAGACAGGGAGAAGCGTGTGGCACTCCCCCAGGTCAAGCTCCAAAGAGGTTTGACGATCATTTTGGTTTTTTAGAAGTGAAATGCACAGTTCTGCACACACAGTTACCACGCTCACCTGTTTGAAGTCGCCTCTTGAACGACAGCCTCCTTTGGTTTGGCAGAGGGTTCTGGCTCGGGCGTGGGCTCCTTCTTCTCGGGCGCGGGCGTGGCGCTGCGGCTCTTGGTCCTGTGGTGGGGGGAGCGCGAGTGGCTGCGCTTCCGCTCCCG
>NW_008588981.1:7074-8155 GCF_000691845.1 Merops nubicus
CGGGGAGGGGACGGGGAGCGGGACTTGCGCCTGGGCAGAGGAGGCACCGTCAGTGGCAGGGCAGGATGAGCAGTGCACAGGGGAATGAAACGAGTTATTCAGCAGCTAGAAGCTCGCCTGAATCAGGCAGCCTCTCGGTGCTGTTTACAGCACTTCAGACATGTAGGACTGTGTTAGAACTTCTGTTAGTAACTTGCAATCACATTAAGATGTCAAGCAAATAAAACAACACAACAAAGCCTGGAATAGATCAACTTTTACAAACTGTTCCTAGTGTAAACAATATCTATGTCAAAATTGCTGTAGTTCACGCGCAATAACCACCCAGCAGTAACTCAAGCCAGGCTGCTAAACAGCCAAGGAGCGTATTTCCAAAGCTCAATTAATTCTTCTATGCCACTCATCCTTCCCTCTGTTCTCAAGTGCTGATACACTGCCTGTGCATTTTCATTACCTCCTCGGACTCCTGGATCTGTCTCTTTTTTCCCTGTTGTCTTTGTCTTCCTTATCTCTTTTCTCCTTGTCTTCATCTTGTTTCTTCATAGAAGCCAGTTTCTCTTGCTCTATCTGTGCAACCAATATCATCACTTAACTCAGAGGCATCATAAAGACCTTATCACATACGTATGCTCAACAACAATATACTGCTTCAGGACTGAAATATGTTGCCCAGGCAGAAACGTTCTGCTGAACACAAAACACCTGCTGAAATACCAACAGTTGTACAACCCTGCCCAGCAGTCACCACAATTCTATTAAAAACTCCTACCTGTCGCTGTTTTATTTCTTCTTTCTTCAGTTCCAGAAAGGCAGTTGGAATACCAGCAATGTTTTCTTGTGCACTTAATAGCAGTGGCCACAGTTCTCCCATGAACTCCCTAGCATTTTTCCCATTCAAAAAACCAGTCAGGTTGATTTGCATCATTTTGGAATCTGGATTCTGCAAAGAGATATGACAGGAAGACAAACCGGTTATCTGAAAAAACAACATGCAGTCTATATTAAACTTAAATTAAAACTACCATGGGGGCTAAAATACGTATACACTCAAGAACTACTATTTTTATTTTTTTTTTAAATC
>NW_008588981.1:10686-13505 GCF_000691845.1 Merops nubicus
GTATTGTTCACTCCCTTCACAGAATTCAGTTTCCAGTAAATAATGAAATCCACAGAATGATAAAAGTCTTGACTCAGCTCTCCAACTCCCCTGACACCTGCTGACCACACTTCAACAAATTTTTAAAAATCATTAAAGCATCCAATTAGCAGAGAATTCAACTGCTCCAAATTTCCTGATTTACAAAATCCTCACCCAAGAGGAGAGCACAGTCCAATCCTCCAGAGAAATAAACATTTACTAGATGTTTTACTCATGCCTTTATCCCTAGAAACCACAACTGCATTATTACCTTTTTGGAACAGTACGAACGAAACAAGTCCTCAGATGTAACTCTCTGGAATGCAATTCTTTCAGAGATGAGTTCTTATTTACAACAATAAGGGCTCTCTCAACAAGAGCTCTGTGTTCAGCTTTGCTGAGTCTTCCACCAGCTACCTCAGCAACTTCACCAGGTGCTTCCTTGGCACATTAGGGCCAATAAAGGACTAGTTCCACACTTTAAAATGGTTTTAGAGAAGACATTCCTCACATTCCTGTATTTACCATCTGATAGCAGATTACTCCACTGAAAACTGTCCTCAATTTGTGCCTTACTACCTGTCCCATCCTCACCAACTTACCTTCTTTTCTAAGCATTCTGCAAATTTCAACTGCTTCAACAGCTTCTTCTGCTTGTTGCTGAAGCGATTGTCCTGCTCTGCACTTGTTCCCTAAAGCACAGGAAAGAAGACTTTAGTCTGTATGACATTCCACTCTTCAGGTATGACCTCCCCACACATCTGCACTGGACGTGCACAGCAATGCCAGGCACATCAGTCTGTAAGCAAAGAAGCTTTTTCAGGTGAAATAAAGCCTTTTCAGATGTCTTTCAGTGTTAGCTGTACAGACTTTGTCTAGTGCTGAAGATTTAGGGGTGAGCAGGCTCCTGAGCTCCACATATAACCTCCCTGGTACACAACTTACACACTGAAAAGTACAGTAATATCAAACTGCTAGGAAAAGGATTGATGCTGAATTCAAAAACTCCTCAGAAGGAATAAGCTTTATTTGCTCTGTCCAAGAACAAAACCATCATATCTGTTTCCAGTGACATCTAGGAAACCTTTGTGTAAACTCCTCTGAGGCAGGTGGGCCGACTTGGAGCCAGCAGGAGCACAGAGAATCCTGTTTTATTGATCATGCTCTGTTAAAAGTTCACCAACTCGTTCCAGGTTCATGACCAGAAACTATAGGCTAATTCATTTGGAACTGAAAACCTTGAAAGTCCAGTTCTGGAAAACTGACTTTCACAGAACTAAACAGAATGACACAGGAACAGGAGTATGTGCAGAATTGCATCCAAATACTGATGATCTGTTAATGATTCAAAACAAGTTCACATGTGAAGTTTATTCAGGAAAACAACCTGACTGATGGAAAATATCAACATTTAATACATGTAATTTCCTGCTTCTACAGACTTCTTCTACAGAAGAAGGGGTTGAGTACCAGCACTAGTGTAAGCTGCTAAGGATCCAAAAGGTAATAAACTAGAAATGCTCAAATTCTAAGATCAAAAAAATCAGAAATCACCTTGAATTAGTGATGTAACATGCTGTGAGGTCATCAGATATTAAAAGGGAACAAACTATTAACGTGCCCACTTGATCTGCTGGAACACAGGAATCCTACAGACCAATGGTGGATTAAGTCTTTAAAAGAGTTTATAATATTTTCAGTGTACTGTGTGGCTCACACATTAGCAACAAGAGCAATATTTGTCAGATCATTCAATAATTCAATAATTTAATGTTCTATATTTGTATTTTTTTTTAATCTTCTCACTACCCAGCAATGAAACTGAAAGGCATTAACTTTGTCTCAGCCTGTTTATAACATATGGCAAGCAGCAAGGGCAACCAAACAAGACACACAGCACAGCATCTGAGGAATTTCAAGGCAGAGAGTTTCAGTTTGCACTGAAAACCTGGCAAAAGTGTGGAGAATTGAATTATCACTAGCAGCTTTGTTGATCAGGCGAGTCCAAACTGCTGCATTTTTGTAATTTCCACAACTTTGGTTTTTCCTGGGCCCAGACTAAAACTGGACCAGAACATTGTTTACAGCCCCATCCCAGTGCCATGTTGCTTTTAGTTTTCTGAACAGCAGAACCACACCTCTCACAGGGCAATTTAATATTAGATTTCTAATTCAGTGTTCTCAGTCCCAGTAATTCTGCTGTCAAATACGATTACTTGATTAGTAAACTCTCAACAAATTCCATTAGACAGAACAAGTGTGGATTTAACTTGTAACTGTTTTTCTTGGGCTAGTACATTAACACAAAATTGAATTAATTGAAGGGTTATGTGAGCTCTCATGTTTTAGAAGCATTCTAGTTGCAGGGGTATAAAATAATACGGTTGAGCAAGTGAAGCAATCTTGGAAAATTAAACTGGTGTTCAAAATTGTCAAGGAACCTCCATAAAAAATGTTCTTTCTAATTAATAGGGGAAAAGGCTGAAAAGGAATATATCCTAGGTTACTGTATAATAATCATTGCAGAAAACACAGCACAGCTATAACAATATAAAAGAAAAAAATGATTAAAAATTAAATACCAAGCTACAAATAAAGCATAGCTTCTTTTTGCTTTGAGTACACTCAATAATCTTCCTATCACAGCTTTAAAATCTCGCTCTCAAAAAAGGGGCTGTTTTGTTTATTTGTTTTGAACGTGGATACCAAAGTGCCTTTGACTGTAAAACCGGGTTCCCATGCCACCTTCCCTCGGCCTTTCCTCCTACACCTCCCGCATTTAAGGCCCGGCAGGCGGC
>NW_008588982.1:0-7410 GCF_000691845.1 Merops nubicus
GACCACTGGCCTTCTTGGCCACAAGGGGATGTTGCTGGCTCATAGGCAACTTGTTGTCCACAGATGCAGCAAGGTAGGCCAGTAATCAGAGCTCCTGTCTTAAATTGCCTGATATGGCTCAACTCCTCTGCAGGACTGGAGTTCCCCATTCTGAGGACCCTTCCCTAGGTGGTACAGGGCAGGCAGGCAGAGCAGCAAGCCACACGCCCAGGATTCCTGGTGACAGCTCTAAGCAGTTTGGGACAGGGAAAGAAGGGGAAGAGAAGGAGCCTCACTCGGAGCCTCTTGAGGCAGGCCCAGGTCCAGCGCGGCGTGTGCGGCGCCCAGGGCGATGCCGTTGACAGGCGAGCCACAGTCCGTGAGGACACCCAGGCAGGAGGACGTGCCGCAGTCCCACAGCCGGGCCGTGCCATCTCTGGAGCAGGAGAGGACATTTCTGCCCCGGTCCACAATGGCAGCGTCCAAAATACCTGCACCAAAGCAAAGGCCACCTTCAGACGGACGGCACACAAGGCAGACAGACAAAGCATCTCATTTCTCAAAGCCAGCTCAGCCACAAGTCCCGAGCTGTCCCCAGAGTGCCACCAGTCACACATGGTCAAATTGTGGGGTGCAACGTGGGGCAGGGAGCCACAGCAGTGGAAGGCAGCAGCTCCCAGCAAACCACAGCTGAAGCCACCACCTGGCACAAGCCCAGGATATTAACAATAAAACAGCTGGCAGCACCTCGCCTCAGATTGAGGCAATGTCACAGACTGCTGCCGAGCTTCCACCTCCAAAATTAACCTCCACCTTGGGCAGAAAACAGTCTGGCCCAGCACTCTTAAAGTGTTGCTAAGTCCAGCTCTGGATAATGTTTCAGTATTGGCCCAGGCTGCCCAGGGAGGTGTTGGAGTCCCCAGCCCCGGAGGGGTGCAAAAAATGTGTGGACGTGGCACCTGGGGACATGGTTTAGTGGTCATGGTAGCGTTGGGCTGATGGTTGGACTTGCTGATCTTAGAGGTCTTTTCCAACCTTAATGATTCTGTAATCATCCCAAAATTTGTGTGGGGCAAGCAGCATGGGTTATGCACCTACAGCAACATCAAAAGCATTTTTTGCAGGTGCAAATGTCCCCTGAATACTTCATGTCACTGTGGGCTGTTGAGTCTAGATCTGAAAAATGACACAGCAATTTTTTGGAAGGGAACGGTCAGATGGTGAAGATTTAATTGATGCCTCCCCTACAGAAGCAGTGATGAAACGGGACAAGTTCACATGGCAGGACAAGCCCAAGCAAAGTGGCTGCAGTCATTTGGGCTGGAGTCATAGCTCCAGGACAGGTGTAAATCAGAGTAAAATGGGAACCTGCTTAAGCATTATGTATAAATCCACACTGCTTCTGAACAAGGGGTCCTGGAAACCAAATCTTCCCTCCAGAGATTGACAGAGGTTCTGTCCTGGAGTGCTCACAGCTCTCAGCAGCCTTTCTGGGTGGCTCCTTCTCCACCCCTTGGAGTTCTTCTCTAGGATTAAGGCAGTGTCAGCTGGAACAGCACTGAAGTCACCACGTGAAAGTGGACAGTGCATCCTCTAGACCAGGACACAAGGAAGGTGAAGAATTCTCTCTCCTTTTTAGTAGCAAGACTATCAGGAGGGGCACAGATGAACATTTGCCCTCAGTACAAGGGTGAACAGGCTTGTTCCAGCCCTTCTTAAGAAGTAAGCCACTTCAGTATCCTTGTGGCTGCTCTCGCTGTGCCTCACTTTCTACAGCACATGCCCTTGAGGCAGGTAACTGCCTGCTTGAGCTCTGCAAGTCCATCATAAGCTGCTACACACTCTTCTGGGCAAGAAAAAAAAACAAAGGAAGAGGCTGTGGTGCAACTTGAGCTGAGCAGGATGATGTGGGTAGAAGAGACACTCCCAGGACAGGCAGCAAGGCTACCGAGTGGCAGGCTGGAGCTCTGAGACTGCCCAGCAGGAGCAGAACACCTCCACCTCTGGCAATCACACCGGGCTAACGGGTTGTACCCTCCCTCTTTTTACCTTAATTAACAAAGAAAACAGAAGTTGGTGAAGAGAAACGGTTTCACCTGTCTAATATAACAACTATCCCTTTTTATTCATGCTCTAGGAACTTGAAAAAGATATTCCAGTCATCTACTGCAAACACAGAGCACATAGAGCAGCAGGCGGGTGGCAGAACATCAGCCCTCGGGTGCAAGGTAATTACACAGACAGCAAATCCACCTCTGGAAAGCCAAGTACTCCGTACCTCCTTTGTGACCTTTAAATGTCACTACGCAGCTGGCATCTTCTGCTGACCAGACCTTTAGCTGGGCGTCCATTCCCCCACTCAGAACCACGAGGCCCGATGGGAAAAACCTGCAACAATTCACATCATACACATGGCCTTCCAATAGTCTCTGGAAAAACAAAGAACTATGTGCTAGTGCCGTCGTTAGCACCCTCACACCCAGCAATTTTCAAGCCCTCACACCAGAAAACTCGTTGCTCCCATGTGGGCAGAGGACTGAGCTCAAACCCTCTGGGCCTGTGTTCTTGCCATGGATGAATTTCAGGTGGTTGAAGAGGTCACCGGGACACTTGGAGCCTCCCTCTGCCATTTGAGCAGCCAACACCACAGCACAGGATTCCACATTTGTTTCTAACAACAAATGAATGTCTTTATCCTCTGCCAACCATGCAGCTGACAGGTCAAGCTCCACAAGAAGCACCTTAGCTGGGAAGTCCCTGCCCGTGAGGTGGTTACTCCAATCATCGTCTTTTTTCCTCACCTCACCTCTAGTGCAGAAGGAATCCTGAGCTTGCACCATGCAGGTGAGGAGCTCTCCGATACCTTCTGCACTCCAGCTGTCACTTCTAACTACCCAGTCTCATTTTCACCCCAGGATTCCTCTCTGGATTGTGAAGCATCATTTCCCTCAGAAGAATTCATGCTTTGCAACAGACTTGAAAATAAAACATCCAAGATGTCAAATTTCAATCTGTCTTTCAATCAAAAGCCAGGTTCTTGCCTGCCCTAGGCCACACTGTGGGAAAAGCCCGACCAAAGTCATGGCCAAATGACTTCAGGAATGTCACAGACAACACACAACATCAAAGCTCTTACTCTTATTTCTCCATTTGCAGCCTGCCAGATTTTCATGGTCCCATCTGTGCTGGTAGACACGCCGAGCCCTCCTCCACTGGAAATATCAAGACAGGTAATCTGCAGGAGGAGGAAACCACCCAATGTTAGCTTCATATGACCCTGTAAATAAGAGTGTCTGCTCAAGAGTCTGACTCTGTACTGGGAGAGACCTGCTAAGCAGATTATTAATGGTTGGACTTGATGATATGTAATGGTTTGAAACCTGCTGCCCCTGGTGGGTGGAGATCTGAAACCCTAAACCAGGTACAAGCCTGAATGAAAGGGGCGTACACCTGTCCTATTCCCACTCCCCTTTTCCTGTCTTCGGGACTTCCTGCCAAGGTCTATAAAAGGGGTGAGAAAGGCACACCTCTTCCTCTTGCTCTTGCTCCTTTGACCTTGCACCTGGGCACACGCTGCTCTGCTGCTCCCTGTGCTACACGTGGCCGTGGCCATCTTGGAGACCTGGGCCTGATCTACAGACTCTTCCCTGCCTCCATCCACGTCCAAGGATTGTGCATCCAGCTTCAATCCACCTCAATCCAGCGAGATCCAGCACCGGGGAGCCTCAGCACAGCATTTGGGTTTTGTATATTTGGAAGTTTAATCTTCCTTGCCTTGTTGTTCCTATAACCCCCCTTACCCTGTTAAACCCCTACCCTTTTTCCTTTCCGTGCCCTGTTTAAACCCCTTCCCTTCTTCCTTTCTGTTCCCTCTTAAATAATACATTTCATTTTGTTAATTTTCAATTTGGTGCAAGGTTTTCATTACCCCTGCCTTCCTTATTTACCTCTCTATCTGGGAAACTGAGGGATAAGGGAGGTGGGACACAGTTCTGCCTTCTAACCGGGACAGAACATGATCTTAAAGGTCTCCTCCAAACAAAACAATTCTGTGACCATTCAGTGCTAGGATCTCTCCAAGATGTATTGCCAGGTTCATTTAACACACCCCAAAGAACTTCCATGCTCCTAGCAAAAGAGTTTTAGCCCAATAATATCCTAATGTTTAAGCAAGGACTTCACAGGCTCTCACCTCACCCGCTCAACATTTTGTGAGATACTAATTAAGCCTTTAAGAAATCAAAACCCAAGTGGATCCCGAGCACTGGGCTTTATTTCTAGAGGGCAAGGGCAGCATAAAAAGAAAACCTTCTCAATTTATTTCTTTACACAGATTGCTGCATTCCTCTTTCAAGAGCAAGCTGGTCATCTGGGCTGACCCACAGCCAGGGCTCAGATGGGCTGGGAGACTGGAAGGAGGCACAAAGCACCCCAGAATTCTGGGAATTGCCACCAAATTTGATAGAGACATTGTTAATCTCTGCCTGTGACACTGCAGAGAGCTGCAAAGCAGGAGAAAAGGAAATGCTGAGTCAGGAGACTGCACAGGCAGCATCTGTGTCTCATGTTTACCCCAGGGGATGCAGAAATTTGTATTTTTCCAGCAACTCTGATGTACAGGTAGAAAACTAAGCCAAGCTCACCCATGCTAGCTTGAGGTGACTGGTAAACTTGAGAGCACCCTGTCTCATAGGCCCACATGATACGGAGCCTTGGAGGAGACCTCTGGAGATCATCTCATCCAACCCCCTGCTCCAGCAGGTCACCCACAGCAGGGTGCCCAGGATGGCATCGGTGGGTTTGGGATCTCTCCAGAGCAGGAGACTCCACAACCTCTTTGGGCAGCCTGCTCCAGGCTCAGCCACCCTCACAGCCAGTGCTTTGTGCTTTTCCTCATGAGTTAGAAGATTTAAATAAGAACACCAGGTAATGGTTTGGCTGCTACAACAGCGTACATTTACTTACATACTGGTCAGAAATATGTTGGTTACTTGAGCATTTTATGTAACAAGCCAATCTGTGGTAATTTGCTCCCCAGTTTAAAAAAAAAAAAACCCAGCCAGTGAAAGTCATTGGGTCATAGAATCATTAAGGTTAGAAAAGACCTCCAAGAGCATCAAGTCCAATCATCACCCCAACACTACCATGACCACTAAACCATGTCCCCAGGTGCCACATCCACACATTTTTTGCACCCCTCCAGGGCTGGGGACTCCAGCACCTCCCTGGGCAGCCTGGGCCAAGGCCTCACCATTCCAGCAGGAAGGAACTCTTCCTAATCCAATTGAAACCACCCCGGGGCAACTTCAGCCCAGTGCTTCTCAGCCTGTTGCTGTTTCTTTTGGGAAAAGTCTCACTGACATCTGACATCTCCCCAGATTTTCAGGAAGGATTTGTCAACAGGCAAGGCCAAGCTCAAGTGCTCAGAACAAGAGGCAGCAGGTGGAAAGAAGCACTGGAGATTTGTCCACACACCAGCTTTACACTCACCTATCTACTAACAGATATCAATTCATCTGCTTTCCAGTGGAGACATCTGCAGTGCAGCTCTAACCCATGACACCCCTTTGCCAGCAGACAAAACACTTGGGCCTGCATTTCCATTCTGCTGTGCTTTGCACATCAAGTCCACTCACCCCCCAAAAGGGCAGCTGGGGACTCTGACGTAGCACAGAGCTCAGAGAAGCCTGGATCAAAACCAGGGTGGGCAGCAGGAGTAGGGCAGGGATCACTGCCCTGTACTGAGCACTGGGGAGGCCACAGCTGGAGTACAGGGCTCAGTTTGGGGCACCACAGGACAAGAAAGACCTTGAGGGGCTGGGGTTGTTTAGTCTGGAGAAGAAGGGGCTCAGGGGAGACCTTCATGTGCTCTACGACTCCCTGAAAGGAGGCTGGATCCAGGTGGGGGTTAGTCTCTTCCCCAAAGTATCCAGTGACAGGACAAGAGGCACTGGGCTGAAGTTGCCCCAGGGAAGGTTTCCATTGATTCTGAGGCAGAATTTCTTTCCTGCCAGAGTGGTGAGGCCTTGGCCCAGGCTGCCCAGGGAGGTGCTGGGATCCCCAGCCCTAGAGGGGTTAAAAAAAAAAATGTAGATGTGACACTTGGGGAAATGATTGAGTGGTCCTGGTAGTGTTGGGTCGATGGTCGGACTTGATGCTCTTGGAGGTCTTGTCCAACCTTAATGACTCTATGAAGTGATTCACCTGGCTCCAGAGCTCCATCTCAGCAGAGCCTCAATTCCTCTCCCCCCAGCTGCAGAGGTGCCATCACCTTCACAGCACTCTGCACTTGGACTGATACCCCTTTGCAGCTTCGCCTTCAGCAAGCGACCTTCCAGCACTCTCACCTGGGTTCACCACAACAATTTATTCCCTCAGTCACAAGACCTGGGTATTAAAACATCTCCAAGAACCTTCAGGGCAGCCAGCTGTACCTGCAGGCTGCACACTCCCTGGTTTCTTGGGTCATTTTCACATAGGAGTAAGCATTCAGCACAGACTACTTTCCAGCAAAGCCAAGTTCTGGGCATCTTTTCAGTGTAAAACACAAGAAAAGATATTTCAGGTCAGAGTCAGCCTTTCTGCATCACTGCCCAGCAAGCAGCTGGGCCCCCAGATCAATGGGGGTGCAATAAGAAATAAGGACATTCAGGAAACAGAGGGGGGCTGCTCTTAAATAAGTGAGAACTTCCTACAGTTTATTTGATATAAGCCAGGCCTTTCTGGTCTCTGAATTTCCACCAGGTGAAAAAAACTGTAAGCCACAGGACAGACTAGAGGCAGCCAGAGATGAACAGCTCAGCACCTGGAGCTTCATATTTTAATTTTGGGTTTTGGCACAATGGTCAGGGACTTGTGAAAGTTCCCAGTCACTTCCAGTTACTTCCCACCTGCTTCACAAGGCTACTTACACTTTTCTGATGAATTCTAGAAAAGGTTGTGTATGGGGCCAGGAACTTCGTGGACACATTCTCGTTAGGACAAGAAATGAGAATGCTTTTCTAGAGGGGGAAAGAGAGGAGGAAAGGAATTAGAAGTGCTGTCAGACCCCCTGAAATGGGGGCTGTCGAGGCAGGACTAGGACCCGGGCCCGGCTGCGCCCTCTCAGAGCCTGAGGACAGATGGAAGGTGCAGTGCCCAGCCCATCTCCCCAAGATGGAAGCCTCAGGTGGCCAAGGAGGGTCACCGTGGCCTGGCCAGAACAGGCAGCCCCAGCCCGACGACTGGGTGCCACGGAGCAGCTCCAGGGCACGGTGCAGGCAGGAGAGCTGTCCAGGACCACGCAGGGGACCGGGGGAGGGGTTCGGCTGCTGTGAGAGCACCTCCCACCCCCCGCGGTTCCCGGCCCTGGCACCTCGGTGACCTCCCCAACCAGGAAGCCCTCGGAGGCCGCGATGTCCGGGAGGCCCTCGGTGCTGAGCCCGCGGCGGG
>NW_008588983.1:0-19636 GCF_000691845.1 Merops nubicus
CGAGTTTGTCACGACCAGAAGGGAGCAGAGTGTTTTGGTGTATGTTCATGCACTTGCTCGCTTTCATGGTGAAGATCGCTTTCACAATTTCTGAATGCGCTTTCTTTTGCCTGCGGGCTTGGCCTTTGTGCTTCTAAAGCACAGAAAGTGCAAATGTCGCTTTTCTGCAGGAAAGTGTTAGTGTGGGTTTGCAGAACCCCTGTTTGACTGATTGAGGTGAAGGTATTGGCTTTTCGAGTCAGACCATATTCTAAGAGCTAAAGGCCAAAGGAGACCTCATTGTGTTTTCAAGTTAAAGAAATATTAAGACATCTGTATGCGTTTTATATTTTTCAGCTTCATACTGCTGTTAGAGAAGTCAAATTTTAAAAGAGTACGTTGGTTTGATCTTCTGATACAACCATGTTTACAACATTATAATCACAAACCAATTCTGCAAATGTTCCAAGTGACAGCAGTTTTCTCATTCTTTATTTGCACTGAAAGCCATGCTGCAAGTGTAGCTTGTTCATCTCTCTTCAGTTCTGGGTACAAAAGTTAAGCTTTAAAGAAAAAAAACCCAACTATTTAATGACATCCACTTTATACACTGGTCACCTACACCACTCTTTGCCCCCTGCACTGTGGTTTGTGATCCATCTTCTTTCTGTTTGCCTCCTGTGTTTCTCTTTCACTTGCTATCCCAGACAGCTCTCCGTTCTTCAGGCCAGCATCTCCAGCCCACCCAGGTGTGGAAGTGATGCTGCTCCATGCAGGCAGTGCTGTGCTGGTTGGCTCTGACCTCCTTACCACACCCATGTTGGTGTTGGAAGGGCTCTGAGGGTTGTGGGGGGCAGCAAGCTTGGCTTGGGGCCACAGCAAAGAGGGCCAGACATAGTGTGGGCTGCCCAAAAATCCCCTTCTTCTTGTTAAATCTGGTACTGGGTCCCTGTTTGGGTCTGCCAGGACAAGAAAGGCATGGACCAGTGCTGAGGAACCCCCAGGGGAACAGAGCTTGCTCAGCCTGGGAAGGGCCCTGAGTGGCTGCCTGCACCCATTTGTGGGGAGGTTGCTGAAACCAGGCAGCCTGGCTCGTCACAGGGGTACATGATGGGAGGGCACAAGGCAACGTGCAGAAGTGGGAACAAGAGGCTCAGAGTTGGATATCAGGAAAAACTTTTCTCCCTGGGGCAGTGTGCCAGGGCAGGCTGTGCAGGCTCCACCCTGGGAGGTGTTAAGCCACAGCTGGACACAGCCCTGAGTAGCCTGGTCTGGCCTGGGGCTGACCCTGTCCTGAGCAGGAGATCACGCTAGACACCTCCTAAGGTCCTGTCCGACCTGAATTACCCTGTGTTCTGTGATTTATGTCTTCATTTAACTCAGGTCTGCCCCTTTACTTTCTCTCGTATAAAAGTTGCTGTTTTCCTCTCACCTTTCGCATTTTCCATTAACCTTATTTAACTAGCAGACTGTATTACTCTGTGGAAGTTTTATGTGAAACCCACTGGCAGCTGGAAGCTGTGTTAGCGTGAAAGAACAGTGCAAGAAAGCAACTAGGAGCCACATGGTACAGCAGGATTTTCCTCAAGAAGGAAGTAAGCAGGGACCATAGGGCAGCAGGGCCTTTGGGAACAACCCCTAGGGGAAGTGAGTGCAGGTCCCTGACCACCTATGTCCCTGCTGAGTCAGGAGAGCTCCTGCAGTGTACCTGAGATAGTCCAGACCAGTGGTCACTGTGAGGAAAGGCTTGAGACTGGGGGAAATGAGGGAAGCAAAGCTTCCGAAACTCTGGATGAATTGAGATGTGGGCTGAATCTATTGGCTTCAATGTACCAACTTCTTCTCATATGTGTATGATGTAAAGAATTAATAAAATGTTATTAATTTATGTATTTATTTTCCTCTGGCAGAAAGCAGAGTGCAGGAAACTCATAAGCCAAGTATTTACTTAATCATGTTGTCTCAAAGGATAAAACTGAAAAATTAATTTAGGATTGTTGATTATTTTATCCCTATTTGAAACTGTATTCATCTTTTCTTTTGCCTGTGTATAGTAATGATATTTGCCGGACATTTTAAGTTTATAGATGAAATCCTGAAACTGTTGAAGGAACAAGAATTTTGCTGTTGGCTTCTATGGAGTCTTTCTACGCTATAACAGTAGGAGGGACCTGGTTTGACTTTGATCAGTGCTCTGTTACAGAAATAGGCTAATAAGTATTCATGTTGGAAGTTTAAATCCTTAGCAGAATGGTTTCATCAGAACAGTAATAAGTGGTCTTGTGTCTTTGTTGTAGAGGATTTCACCCCAGTTCCATGTAAAGCTCCACCACCTCCGAAAACAGAAAGAACTTTTCCTCCTTATACTGGATTTGGTTCCGAAGAGGATTCTCTGTGCTCCTGTATGGGTCTGCTTCTCAAGCCTCCCCAAAAAGATTTCAAGAAATTCATGGAGAAGGACAGGTATTTCAGTGAAAAATAATTCCAACTTTTAAAATTATGTCTTTGTGAAGCAGATAAATGTTAAGTAGGGATGTAATTTTTTTTCCAGCAAAATATGCAGCTCATCAGACTTTTAAGGAAGAAGTGAATGAGGACAGGTTTAGGGACATGGTCCTCCAGTTTTCTCTAAACTTAGCAAAATTTCTTTTATGACAAGGCAAATATTCAGATCCTCCCATCCTCCTTCCCCTCTGCTGTCTTCAGTGGGAGTTCGATGGAAGTTTTAGTCCAGGAATTAGTCAGGAATTTTGTGTGCTTCAGCAGTCCCACACTGATTTCTTTTTCTGTTTGACTTTCTGGCGTTTGGGTTTTTTTGTCTGCTGGATTTAATGCATTTTACTGTAACAATATTAAAACATTAACCCTTTACTTTCCATTATGAAATGGTTTGTCAGGCAGTGGTTGTTGAAGCTTAAGTGGAAAACAAAGTCCCATGCAAGAGATTCACCTGTAGAACCTCTGTAAAAGAAGGCGGCTGTTAGGAAGAGGCTTGGGAATGTGTTGAAATTGCATATAAATGTACTGTAAATTAGTTAAAACACAGTCACCTAACAAAGGTCCAACTACTAACATTGTATGGTGGGCCTGATTCTGTGGTGATAATCCTACTATGTATTGCTATTTAGAATTTGATTTGAAAATATACATACCTAAATATGTTCTTCCTTTACAAATTTTCTGGAAAGAAACTTGGAGCTTGATTTGCAACTGAATTTGAATACAAATTCATTCTAGACCTGTGGCAGAGAAGTAATTTTTCCCTGCAGATTACTCCTTTCTACCTGTCTGACTCTAGCTGGTTCTGTTAATTTAAGCTGAAAATAGTTTTTGATGAAGTAGGGAATCTTATGCCATTTCCCTTCTTGGTCTTGGAAAAACACAGTTAACATATGTTACCAAACTCAGGAGGATGCGTCTCGTGGTGATGAGAACTCTCCTCACTCTGTTTTTGGTTTCTTCCCCCTTCTCAGGAGCGGGCTGGAGAGCAACACGCTGCGCTTTCTTGCCAAGCTTGTCACGGGCAGTCCCGCGGACGGGGACCGGAAGTTCGTTATCTCCTACTTCCTGAGCGATGACACCATTGCGGTTTTTGAACACAGGCAGCGAAACACAGGTAAGATGTGGTAATGTCCTGCAATCAGTCCTGCTCATTTGATTAGAGTTCCCAGTTACGTTGTGGCCCTTGTGGCACTAGCAGAAGCAGGGATGTGGATTTTTAAATGCAATGGGAAGTATTCCAGCAGGTCTGCTGCAGTGTCTTGCCTAGCTCTGTGTCATAGTAATTTATGATCTTCATCTCACAGCATAACACTCTTCGTTGTGTGACAGTACTTCACAATATCCTTTGGAAACTGGAAGTTTAATGCATTAGAACTTTTAATGCATTTTGACTTCCATGTTTGGCCTTTAAACATTTGCTTTTATTGTGATTAACACGCAGGAATTGTATTGTAGTTGACAATAAATAGGGACATTAAATGTAAGACATCAAGAAGCAAAGAGTAAATCCTTTCTTTTGCAGAATTGTGCTATGAAACCTATATAGCATCCATCGTATAGAAGCAGCTCATGAAAACAGAACAGTTGTGATATTTTTTAGCCTACTCTATCATTAATCATGTAGCACTGAGCATATAAAGATTGAAGATTGCCGTGTGCTAGTGTCTGTACGTGTGTGTGTGTATAATACTGAACTGAATCTCAAGAGCCAGGCTACTGGTGTTTAAGTGACAAATGCTTTGTTAACTTCTCAGTTGCTTGATCACATTTATCCTATTGCTGAAGCATGGTCACCCAGTGTTATCATGGTTAAATTCTTTGTGCCACTGTTGTCTCTTGAAGGCTGCCCCCAACTGAGGATACGAAAGTTTTTGTGATTTTCAAGCATCTTTTTATTTCCTTGGAGTGTCTTGCACTCAGATGGGAGGACACAGCACTGGGAAGGGATGTCAGGAAGTCGTTCTGAAACTCAGAAAGATAGGGAAGCTTTGGCTACACATGACCCTGTTGAAGAGATCAGTGTATTTCTGTGAAGCCCCAAACACATCAGCAGCAACAGTTTCAAGCAGTTAACATCCAGAAGTGCTCTGGTACCTCTCAACATGTGCAGCTGAAGGACTGACTCTCAAAAGCTGCTGTCAGCCTCTGATACAACCATAGAGAAATTAAAAATCAGGAAATCGCAATCTATCAAAGGCAAGGGAAAAAGCATAATGGAAGGTTTCCTTAGTTACCATGTTAGGCTCTTGTGGAACCTCGTGACTGGCTCTTTTGATACTGATTGAATTGCCCTGTATCAGCCTCTTGGCACAGAGCACCTTGGTGTGGCATTTCAGGGACACCTGCAATGGTGACAAGCTCACTGTGGTCGGTACTGACCTATCTGGTATTAACCCAGCTCACTGTCTAGAGCAAAGACTGTCCTAAGGAGGACTGTTCACTCCTCTGGCCTTCAGACTTTGGTTCCAGCAGCTGACTTTCTGAGGTCCAGTTATTCAGCTTACAGTTAAGGACCAAGTATTCTTGCAACTCTACTCTTAAGCCTTCACTGAAAGTGATTTCTGGTGTTAGTCCTTTTCAGAACTATAATGAACACAATGTCCATAAAAAATTAAGGCATGCTGAATATCTAGACCCTTGGGTATTCCTAGAGAACTCTTTCTGTGCCAGTGGTGCTAAGCCATTTCAGATGAGTAGGTTTTTGGGCAGTCCTGAGCCTTTTCAATGTGAAGAACTAAGGGCATCTCTGCTTTTATCTGACTATATTATGAATGCATAAATAGGTATCTTATCCCCATTTAAAATAGAAGCAATTATTGGAGAAGTGTTTTGAAAAAGTGTAGAGTACCTGCCTAGGCTTCCTTCAGTGAGTATTCCCATTCGCCCTCTCCCATTGCAACATCAAGATTTAACACTGCTTATGGCAGCAGTGTTCTGTTATTGTTGTGCTAGTTTCCTGCCATCCACTGGCCTGCAGTTTATGCCACTTTTATTGCAGCTAAAGACACATATACTTATGTTTATATTTGTTATGTAATGCTGTGAGGCTCAAGAGGAGATTGGATCTCCACTACTGAATGCCATTTCATATAGTGGTTTGGGTTGGAAAAGACCTTAAAGATAATTTAGTTCCAAGCCCCCTGCCATGGGAACCACCACCTTCCACTAGACCAGGTTGCTCAACACCACATCCAACCTGGTCCTGAACAGATCCAGGTTGTAGTGCTGGGGCATCTACAACCTCCCCAGTGTCTCAGCACCCTCAGAGTGAAAAACTGCTTCCTAATTTCTAATCTAAATCTACTCTCTTCCAGTTTAAAGCTATTACCCCTCATTCTATCACTGCAAGCAATGTTTGATTGGCATTCTTTATGCGCAGAGACATAAAGGATGCTAAGGGTACAGCTGTACTATTAAATTAAAGATGTCCAGAGAGCAGTTTGGATCTTGGACCCAAATCATATGTATTGAGTCTTGAGTCATTACTGCTTCTCCTTTGCACCATTCCAACTAAATAAGGCCTGGGGCCCCTTCTGGAGGATGCTGAATTCCAGGAAACTCTCCTGGAAGGCAGTAAGGTCAAGGCTGCACCAGGTTTGTCTTGCTCCACTCTTACCACTCATCTAACACTATGCCAGGATGTTTGGCACACTCAAAAATTCATGTTGTTCTGCCACACCCAGGGGCTGCAATACCTCCCCTCAGTTTTCTGCTGTAAAACACCACTCTGTTGGGCTCCCATACCTTCAAGCAGTTTGAACACACAAAAATAATAGCTGTGTCTTAGGACCCTAGATTTATCACATAGCACCCAGAGCAGAGCCAGTGCCACACCCTGTGTAGTGCAGATCAGTTCGTCAGGCTCTCGACAGCATGGGTGCCAGGCCAGAGGTTGCTTCCTGGCTTCCTTTTGCTTTGCAATGAGAATATATGCTGGGATTGCAGCTGGGAGCCCATCAAACATAGGGAGTCAGCGAAAATGTGAAACAATAAATAGGCAAGTTTGCACACCACAATAAGAAATGCTTTAAGATGAGTGTGAAAGGCAAGTATCTGTAAACGGGTATTTAGCTTCTCTGAGGTGTTAAAGTGGATGAAGTGGCTGACTTTGGGAGGTGGTAGAAAGGTGAAGTGGAAGGATGTGGCCAAGAACTGGCCATTGGAGAGTTTAGTTAGAGCAACCTTGAAGAGGCAGGATAAGAAGTAGGGATGGGGGGCATGTAGAGCAGCAGTGGGAAAGAGGTCTAGGACTGCAGAAGTTTCTTTGCTCCCACCTTCTTTCCTTTATTTCTTCCCCTCTTTTCTTCTCTCTATCCCTCCCTCACTTTAGTCATATCTGCAGGAGAAGTGAATGGACTTCTTGGAGGCTGAGAATGAGAAGGCTTTGCAGAGGTCAGGTAAGAGTGGCTAGGAGAAACGAGTAAGGCGTGTGAAATGGGAGCGAGAAGAACATTTGTGTGTGAGAAGGAAAAGTGTTAAAGTGATGGGAGAAGAGCAAGTCTGAGCACATCTTAGAGAGGGGATGAGTTAAAATGATAAATGACTCCCCGAAGATTAACTTGACTATCTCGTTTGTGCTCAGGTTCAAAGGGAAATTTATGCCTTTTTATTTGCAGGAATTGATAGAAATTGGCAAGCAAAAATGTTTCAAATCTGTCCTAAGATGGAAGTAATAATTTGTTCTTACATTTCTCAGTCCAGCAACCTAAAGGTTGCAGAGAAGTACTTAATGCTATTAATAACACTGTGAAACTGTATTTGAAATGCACAGGGCTGGACATCTTGAAACACTTGTTGAGATGAAGGTTGAAGCATGAGAACGTTGGCTCCCCATGCAGAAGATCACAACCCTAGTTTTACTCAGTGTAAGACCAAGCCAACAGCTGTACAAACACCTGCAAAGGCTGATCCGATCTTAATGGAAGAGGGTCTTTGATTGTGGTGTTTATTTTGTGCTTTGAGCCTGGCTTTTGTAGATTTCCAACAAAATTTCTCATCGGGTTTCAGTATAAAATCTCTAACCTAATGAGATATTTTTGGTTGTTTTCCTTTATACCCTTTGAAATGTACTAACCTGTAACATTTATAAAACAATTATGGGAGGGAGGTATTAAGGCAAATTTCCAATCTAAGGGCACAATTGCAGGAAAATAGACAAATCTTACAAAGACAGGCTCTGCTTAAATATTACAAACAGTTGCCAGGATTGTATAAAATAAGATTCTGTATTTGTTTTAATAGCTAGGTGAAAAGGAGTGTGTTAAGATTAGAGTTACGTTAGTGATTTGAATTGGCTTTTAGTTCAAGCTAGATCTTGCCATTACTGTAGTGTATTTTTTGTCTTTTGCTTTTACAGTGCTAGTAAAGCAATTAAGAGACCCATCTGATCCATCTGATTTAATAAGTACTTTGGGTTTCACATTCACTTATAATTTTGACTATAAAAGGATTTTACCACACTCTTTATCAGCCTTTTATTGGACCTGTATCACTACCTAATGTGTAAGACAACATTTAACGTTACTAAAGTATGCTTTTTGGCTTTCGGCTTGGGAACTCAAACATAAACAGGAAACAAACCCCAGGCACTCCAGAGCTGTTGTGGGGCATGTATCCTGATGAAAATAAACATGTGACAGAATGTTTTCTAGAAAGCTTGGTACATGCAGTTCAGTCCTGTGGTGCACCAGAAGATATTACTGGAAAGTGAAAGATTCCTTTTAGTATCTTACATACCCTTGAGCACTGTGTGTGTTTCCAGTAGAGCGAATAAAATCATTATGATGTGCAAAGACATAATGTGACATACCCAGCTCACAAAGGAAATAACAGATCACAATTAAATTGGTTTGGCAGAACTGTATGTGCAAGGCAGTGTCATGTCACTTCTACTTTTGTTTTTACATTCAAAACCCTTTAAAATGAGCTAGAATTACACTGCGCCAGAATTCATGATCTTCATAGGACTCTGCTATCCTAAGTTGTGAGTTTTTTTTTCTTTTTTGCTTTAACAGTTCAAGGATAATTGCCTGCATCTTGCATTTTGCATCTTGTTTTTTCTCAAGGGTCAGTCCCAAGGCTGGCAACAGGGTTATGGGAATGATTTGAAGAGACACATTTCTGTCCCATTTTAAAGAAAAGAAAAAAAGGGAAGGTGTTTGGCAGGCATTCAGATGAGACATGTCACAGAATATGCACAATGTAACTGTTGCTGTGGACACTGGTAGAGACCAGTCTTTTAGCAATGAGAGGGTGTGGGAGAATATATTACGTGATAATAAACTCTAAGGATGAGAACGAATATTGAAATACAAACTAACTGGTTTGAAGTCTCTTTTGGATTTTATTTTGTGTTTGTTTGTTCTTGTGTTTGTTTTTTTTTTTCCCCGCCTAAGCACAATTAATTATTTATAATTATTTATAATTCTATTCCCATAGGGATACTTGGGGGGAAGTTCTTGCAAAGAGGTCGCATTAAGAAGCCTGGGCAGGACCTCTTGAAGAGCGAACCATCTGAATACTTCAAGGCTCAGGATCTGTTTGTTGGAGCCAAAGTTTGTTTCCATGGTCACAACTTCCTTTTGGTGGATGCTGATGAGTACACGTTCAACTACATGGAGAAGCATGCAAATGAGGTGAAGCAGGCTCTTGTTGTTTTCTGTTACCTTTAAGAACTGTACCTTATCTGTATATTTTTCAGAATTATTTATGCCTATTTTCTTCACCCAAAGTTCACAGCGCTCTTTGTCTAGGAATGAATTTAGATGTTAGCTAGGGAGCGCACACAAGCCTGGCCTCTCTTTACCATCCATTCACCTTCTACTTTCTCAGCATTCACTTATTGTATTGGGTGTTGTTAGAAGCTGTATTTCTGCCTGTTCCTTCTTGTGACTGTTTACGGACTGTTTACATTCTTGAATTGATCTAACCCTTGTTGAACCTCCATGTCCTGTCTGCTTCCACAGCTTTCTGTGGCAGCAAGTTGAAAAGTTCGCTGCCTCCTATGTAAAAAAAAATATGAGAAAAGAAATATCTCTTATCTCTTTTAAACCAACCTCCCACTAGTTTCAGTGCCAGTTCTAGTATTTTGGGGTTTGGTGAAGAACCTCATTCACCTTATGCACCACCTTCATAATTTTGTGAATCTCAGACATTATACCCCCTAAGCCTAATCCTATCCAGTTTAAGAGTCTCACCCTTTTTATCATGTCCTTGCAAGGCAACTGTGAGATGTGGAGACTGGAACAATCCACGGTACTCAAGATGTGGGTACATCCAGTTTAGACTCTTACTGGTGAGGCTGTTTTAGTCCCTGACTGGAATTTTATGGGTTCATACATATTTATCTGCCAAAACAGTTCCCTTGTAATATTAGAAATTCATATCAGAGTCAGGAATTCAAGCTTACACTTTGTACCGAGTTTCACTGTCTTTTGGAGGGGAGAGAAACAGTAAGTAGAGGGCTGGGGTGCCTGTGCTGGTGTATGTTTTATGCTACCAGTCATTACAAAAAAGGCTAGAGAAGCCCTCATTCACCCAAGCCAGAAATACATCCAACAGGAAGAAATTCATTGTCCTATGGCAGTTGTCACAGAGGTCAAAAAGAAAAGATATAGGGATAGAGAGCCACAGGAGTCACAGGGCATTTTGTGGGATTTTATGTTGATTTGGTAAGAAATGTATTTTTTATTTTTTTTTTTTTTTTTACAATGAAGTTTGCACTGCAATAATTGAATAAATGTACCTTGGTATAGTTGGAAATTCCTGTTATGTGCAGCTCTGATCCAGTCACTCTGAGGTGCAAGAATGCATCAGCTCAGAAGCCAAGACATTTCTGTATCCCAGTCCTTCTTCTGGATTGTTGCTTCATCACAGTGTGATCTCAAACATCAGCCTTTGGATTACACTGTGCTGTAAGGACTTTGGGGTACTGTGTTATGCCTCATAGCTCGTAGTGGAGCAGCAGCATTAATTGTGCCTTCAGCAGTCCTTCTTCACTATGAGTGTGGTGAGACACTGGAACAGGTTGTCCAGGGAAGTTGTGGATGCTTCATCACAGGATGTGTTCAAGGCGAGGTTGGATGTAGCTTTGAGAACCTGGTCTAGTGAAAGGTGTCCCTGCCCAGGGCAGGGAGGTTGGAACTAGGTGGTCATTAAGGTTCCCTCCAACCCAAACCATTATATGGTTTTATGATTTTGTGATTCACCAGAACTGCTCTTTTGCATAGGCTTGTTAGGAGTACCCCTAGGGAAATATCCAGGAGTGTTTATCAAGTCATGACCCTCTGCCCATTTGTTCAGACTTTTTTTGGATGGAGAAGGGAGAAAGTTCTTAGTTTAAGTTTTAATTGTTCCTTGTCTGCTGGCTCACCAAAGTGAGTGAACCTGCAGGATGCCCAAGTAGGCCTAGTGTAGTCTTGGGAACTGCAGGTCTTAAGGCTACTGTGCTCCTGAGGCAGAGGTAGACACAACCTGACCCTGTGCTGCCTTTGGGCCACATGTGCTGTTCTCACCCAAATGAAAACAGCAGAACAGGATGATTTCTTTGTAAATTAATCTGGGGTTAGCATTACCTGCCTTCCCTGGTATAATGAGGAAGGTCTGCAAAATGCTTGTTGGTGTAAAATTCTACAACTGCTAAAGGCTTTAAGCAGTAAAATACTATATGCATTATGGTTTTGTACTGCTGAACTGTTTCTCCTTCTAGTAGAGTCAAAGCCAAAGCTATTCTCCAAAATGCAATGTGCATCACTATATTGTAAGTGTTCTTTGGAACTGCCATTTGCATTGATTATCTTGGATCAAACAAGATCTGAATGATTGCATATTATCAAAATAAAATCTGCAAATTGGGAACAAGAAACAGTAAAAATACTTTAAAATTAATTTTGAAACGTTATTTGCAGAGTTAGGATTTTTGAACAGCTGTTAGAGAAACAGGGTTATTCTCCCAGTGATAGATGCTTAAGTCACATCCTTTGAACAGAGCTCCAGAAATAAGGACACACCTTGTTTGCCTCGGTTCACCATGGGACTGCATACTCAAATCACAAGAACTTCAGCAATTATCAGATTAGAGCAGAGCTGGAAGAAGATGGTTTGGAAGAAGGGGAAAAAAAATAAAGATTACTTTTTTTTCCAGTTGTTTCTAAAATTAGAAATGAAATAATTTTCCTTCTGAATAGACAGAAGTTTCATCTCAGTAGAACTCGTCAGTACCTTTTTCTGAAAACTGATGAAAGAAATCCAGATAGAATGTTTTTCTTCTGAAAAATGCCATTGTGACCACATTTCTCTAGGTATATATTGATTCAGATGAAATTTTGATTGATAGTCATAGGGCAGGTGTGAATTGATTTTGCTGTCATTGAAACGTTTGTCTGACACCATGTGAGAGATTTGGAAAGTTTTAGTTTTCTGTTTCAAAGTTGTATTTATAGTACTGGTTTTGAGTTAAGGGGAGAGAGAAATCTTGTCTTTTTGATTTCTACCTGTACTGAAAATGACTTTGCAGATCTACTTCCCCAAACTGTTAAACACTTCTAAATTCTTTTCCGATTTGAGGAAAAAAGATGCGTTTAGAAAGTGTAAATTTGCTTGCAGAACAGAATAAGTGTGTTGTGCACAGTCTTACTGGTACTATCCAAGTTTGAGGAGGGTTCTTTCAAACAACGCATCACTGTGCCTCTGTGGAAGTGAATTCATCATCTCTGAAAAAAAGTCTCAATTCTTCAAACTTTGTAGTCTTTTGCAGCACAAACTTGGAGGTTGATTTTACTTGCTGTTGTGGTTTGAGGCTTGGAATGGGGGCGTGACCTTCCAGCAACTGGGAGGACCCCGGGTGGGGGTGAACCATTGTATTCCCTCCCCTTCCCACGCACACTCTGATAAGAGGCAGGGAGTGGTTTCTAATTTCACTCCTGCCTTGGAGCTCGGAGAGGGAGGTTGTCCTTTCACTCTGTGGGACCCTGGAACCATTTCTGAGGGTTTTGTATATTTTATTTTTTGTACTTTTCCCCAAATCTTTGTATATATTATTTTCCTTACCTCCCTTTTTCGTTTTCTGTTCCTTGTTAAACAATATACTTCATTTTTTCTTCCAAAGTGTCTCTCTCTCTCGGGGGGGGAGAGGCGAGTACATAGTTCTGTTCCGTGTGGGTCCTGCCCTGAACCCCTTTTTACACGGAACCAGGACATTTGCATTAAATTCAACCATCAAACAAAACTAGCTTGTGACTCCCGGCATGTCAGCAATTCCGTGAGAAGGGGAGAAAGTGGGTAAAGAGTTAGTGCCGTACTGCTCAGGTACTCGATGTCTGTGTAGGTGTTTGGAATATCTAGTTTAGAAAAAAAGATGCAAAAATAACTGCTTTGATAATGTAGAGAAGATAGGTTTTTAAACAGACAGAACACTTTATCCATCTTTGGACATTTCTTCTCCCTAGTATTTTACCAATCTTTGTCCCTTTCTTTTTTAGCAAAAAATGAAGCAAAAAGTCTGCTTATGGCTCAAACAGTAACTGCTTTGGGAGGGGACTAAAAAAGTTGTTCTCTAAAACCTCTTGATTGCTGGTCCATTTGCTCCATACCACTGCCTTGCATGGCATTGCATGCCAGGGTTGTACCTTTTGGCACAAGCAGCAATTGTCTTCTCTGCTCTTTAGTACTGCTCTGGCAGTGTCAGGAGGACTTCAGATACCATTTTCTAGATCCCTTTGAATGGTTACAGAGCTGTAGACAGACTTCAGCATAATTGGGAGTAAGGCCCAGTCTCTGCTGTGATTAGATCTTTAATATCAGTCATACCATATTTCAAATAATCGCTAGTTAAACCGACACTACTTACTGTAAGAAATGGGAGAAAACTATTTTCAGACAGTACATTGTGCTTTATAAGAGCATGACAGGTGTAAGGACATATCAGATATTCATACTTGGACTCAACCTCAATTTAATGACTAGGTATATAGAAGTTTTGTGTTAAAAATGAGTGTAGCAAATAAATCTTTGGTATAGCTGTAACACAACAATCTGAATATAGGGTGGAAGCCTTAGTGCTCCAAGCCTGTTTATCTAAATTCAAATTTATTTTAATGGCCTACGTAGGAAGAAATAAGCATTCTTCTTACATGGCAGGAGAAACTGGATCCTAAGAAATTCCAGTCTGATAATTCTGAGTATGTAAGGCAACAGAGTCTAAGATGAATGGGAATATCTGTTGGAACAGTTTATTGGAGCCAATGGTGAAAAGATTAGTTTTAACTTGGTGAAATCCATTAACTGAGAATGTAAGTGAGGTGCAGCAATATGAAATGAGGATGAAGTTATTAGAACTGTTAAATGTTTCTACTTCTGCTTTACCGATACAATGTTTGAAGCAAAAGTGAGTGTCCTTTTATGCAGCTAGAATAAGCTGTTTGAGAGTGCATGAACTGATGCTTTTTAATTTTTTATATTCTTGGTAGGAAGCAATTTTTCTTTCAGTAGCAAGCTTCCCTCCAAACTTAACACTGTGCCGATGTATGCATCTGAAGTGAGACAATGAAGATACCAGTAATACTTAGCAGTTCAGCGTTACCCTGCATCTTGACAACTGTTGCTGGCACATGCATGGCTGGTTGCATTGTGCTTTTCTCTCTAATCTGTGTCTTGCTCTCCTCTTTAAAGTTCTCCATGGCTGATATCACTGTCATCCTCAAGAAACTGAAAGACATAGCTGAACCTCGCTGCCGAGAGATCAGACAGATGTTTGCAGCCATTGACCCTGAGCATACCGAGGTGATTGAATACAACCCTTTCAGGTAAGACAGTGGATTTTGGTTAATATTTAATGAAGGCACATTCCCCAAAGGTCTATAAAGCATGACTGTTTCTTGATGCTTTCTGCACGTGTTATCTGACAAATGAGGTACATTTGTTTTTCATTTACTTGGAGACTGTGTGTGAAAAAGAAAGTGAATCCATGCTCCCCGCAAAAAAAAAGAGAAATGTGATAGTTCCAAGTAATCTGAAAAACTCAGCTAAATTTGTCTACTTTTTATGGAGCTGGCACAGGGTGTTGTGAAGAAGAGCAAGTCAGCAGTAGTAAATACACAGAAAGATAAACAAAATTCTGTCCTGAGTGTCAAACAAATTAATTAGTAGGTTTGAACTTCAAGAAAAAATGTTTGAGTTGCGTCCTGAAAATGGTGTTATTTGGATTTTGAATCATTGATAAAGAAAAGAGTCTTCATGAAACCAAGTTCTATTGAAATTACAGAATGTGATGGTAATAATCTCTAAAAAAGACAGGAAAGTGGTACTGAGAGCAATAATTAATGCTTGGGTAGTAATTTCAGCATAGATAGGTGGAGCAGAAATCTGGAATCTGCCAATGATCCAGCTGTAGCAATGGGCAAAGCTATGGATACCTGGAAGAGGAAATCATGCTCAAATGACAGCTGACCTCAGTTTATCCCACAGCCAGAATACTTGAGCATATGAACTGTGCTGGGTACTGGTAAAATTAATGGTGTGAAACAGAGGAAGAAATTCTACCTAGAAGCATTTTGTTTTCACAGTGGTAATACACTATGCATTTAGGAACTGTCATAATAACTGAAGCATATAAATAGATGTATGTTGCGTGGGATGTCATCTTTGTAGGAATGTTAACCAAGACAGAAGCTGCTTCTGAAATATCTCAGAAGACATAGATCAGCAGTCAGTTCTTCCAGCAATTCAAAGTGAAAGTAGTGAGAAATGAAAACAAGCTGGTATTCAGAAATTAAAAATAAGTGATTAAAAGGTAGGATTTAAACTAAGAGAGGCTGCAGTTATTGGCAGCTTTTGGTCAAAATATTCTGAAACTCAGATGTTTTACTCCACAGAAGCAAGATTTTGAATTGTTAACACTATTGAGAGAGAAAATGTTATTGGTAGAATAAGAAGGGGAGAAAATGAATAAATGTATATCTGGAGAAACTTTATAGCACTTGGAAACATGTTCTAATTTATATGCACAATAACTGTTTAAAATCAAATTATGGTTTTAATCCAATTTATAATCATCTGCAAAACTGTATCTTCTTCCTTGCACTAAGAGCAGGTCAAAGTTTTGGATCACTTGCATGATGGAATTGGTGGTATGATTGTGTTTTTAAACTGTACAGAAAGATTTTTATTTTATCAAGAAGAGGCTCAGTTGAGTGTAAATTTAATCATAGCCATATTCTGGGCATCTGTGAACAGCCCAGCTGTTTAATTTAGGGTAGTGCTGTTCTGTGGCATGGAGTAAGATATGTCTTGTTATATGGTGTTGAGGCATTTGGTTTCAGCAACAAACGTGCAGTAGCCCTCTTCATGAGCAAGAGAGAAAACTGGGGAACCCAGATTGTAAATGTTTTCTTGGCTTCAGTGCTCACCTGGGCCAGTCTGAGCACCTGCTAATGGTTTACACCCCTCCTGTGGTGGGGCTGCAAGGAGTCTAACAGGAAGCATTCACACTGCCAGAGAAGAATTTGCCTCTAAAGAACATTTAAATTTTGTGCTTTATAGCCATCGTAGATTTTGTTTCTGTTCATTCATGTTATAGCAGCCTTCCAGTACTTAAAGTGGACTTACTGGAAAGAGGCGGGGGGGGGGGGGGAACTCTTTATCGAGGGTTGTAGTGATAGGACAAGGGGTTAACAGTTTTAAACTGGAAGAGGGTAGATTTAGATTCGCTATAAGAAAGAAAACCTTTACTGGGAGGATGGTGAGACACTGGAACAGGTTGCCCAGAGAAGCTGTGGATTCGCCTTCCCTGGAAGTGCTTAAGTCCAGGTTGAATGGGGCTTTGAGCAACTTCATCTAGTGGGAGGTGCCCCTGCCCAGGATGGGGTAGCTGGAACTAGGTGATCTTTAAGGTCTCTTCCAAACCAAACTATTCTGTGATGATTCTGTGATTATATCCAGTAATCTAAAGGCTCTATTTTTATTATCCATGCATCTTATTGTAGAGTGAAGGAATCTTTTTTAATGATGAAGATGAGAGCACTTCTTTGCATCTGTGACAAGTCAAAGATACTTTTCTGTGAACAGAATATGTATTTTTCTTTCAGTTTTGTGTTTTCTTATGTACATCACTGCTTATTTTTAATCTGTCATGGCATTTCATGATTATAACTAACTACAAATGATTATTTTTAGTACAGGCAATTATCTCTGTGACAGCTTCAGGCAGCATGATAATCCTCTTATCTTAAATACAGCTAAAGCTTTACTGTGCTCTGAATTTGGCTCTTCAGATTTCTTTCTTTCTGTCCATATAATTTTATATCAGCTGCATTTAAAAGTATACCTATAAGTACGAAGTAGTGAAGCAGAATTGTAATTGTACAATTTAACTACTTTCAGAATCCAGATCTGTGGGACGTCATTCAGGAAATAAATACATGATGTACACTGAAGCTATCCCTGAAGCTATTGCTAAAACTATTGAAAGCTTTGTTAAAAAGAGAAGAAAAAATAACTAAAATTTAGATGCCTGTACATCACAGGGTCCTATCCAAGGCTACTTTTTCTCATAAACTACTGGCAAGAGCATTCACTGCTAGAGACAAAGAACTCTGTGGATTTAACAAAGATGACTATCTCAGCTTGAGAAACAGCTCTTTTAAGTAGTTAATTATTACTTCTTCTTTCTCTACCAAATTCAGATTGCAATCTGTCTTATTCTTCCAGAACAACAACAACAAAACCCTAAAACAAAAGAGAACTAAGCTGTGGGAACAATTGTTGCAGCTTGTTTCTTTTTTGTCAGGAAGAGTTTAGATGCAATTCTGTTTTGGAGTCTTGGGTCTCACTCATTAGTCCCCAACAATCACTAAAATATTGCTTAATTCCCAAATGAGACAATAATTTTATCTGGGAGGCTGGTGGCTTGATTGTCACTGACTGACTTGAGAGAATAAAAGACCTTTAAAATCCTGACACTGGAAAAATCTGTGCCGTGCATGGAAATCCAGGCTGTGGAAGTACTCAGAGAGGGGATGTTTATCTACGTGCTTTCAGCTTTGCCAGCCCAAGCATTTAGAGTGCCACGCCTATCATGCACTACTGTCCTCTTCTTTGTGTTTGCAGTAGTAGTACTGCAGGCTCCAGAAAAGAGGCTTCAGTTTTGGCTGGATCTCTCAATGCTGCTACAATAGAAAAAATAATATTCAGTAAGTGGGATAATAACACTGACAAGATAGCGATAATATGACTAGATGGATCAAGTTTTGGTCATTGAACTTGCATAATCTCACATAAGGTTTGCTGCTGTCAACAACTTGTCTTCTTATATTTATTTCCTGCTGCTGCAAATAAAGGATCTTTCTGATTTCTTTAATATGAAAAAAAAAACAGCAGTGGAATCAAAGTAGACACTATGTAGTGTTTAGCATTCCTTTTTGAACAGCTGTGTAAGTGCAACCATATTCTGTGAAGATGTATCTTCATTTGAACAGGATCTCACAAGCTTCTTAGAGGAACCTAGTGAAAAATTATGTTTGTTGGTAAAGTTTTGCAATATGGAACTGTAGTAAGTTTCTGTGCTTTTAATTTCAATTCATATATGGATATTAAGGGCCCATTATCAGATAGATTCAAGAATTTAACTGTTCTTTAGACAGCAGTTTGAGACTTGTGTCAGAACTTTGTGCATCACTAGTAACTTCTTCCATTTGTTTTCAAATATCAGTGTAGGATCACAGTGAGGCAGTACCCTCAAGGGTACCACAAGGTGCAGCTCTAATTGCATCAGCAATTACAGTGAAGTCTATTCTTACTGCAGTTTATCCAGAAGTATTATATATAATTAATCTAATTTTGACTGAGGCACATAGGCCTATGTTGGTGCTTGATGTTAAAAAATCCTGTGGAACATGAGTTTGCCAGAGGCAGATGTTTGAGATCATAACACCAGTGTAGTTACACTAAGCCAGGTTTGACAAGAGGCCTTGTAACAGCTGAGGTAACCTACAGTTCAGGCCATTTTTTTCCCCAGGAGAGCAGGAAACCTCCTCGGTTCCTTTGCACACCTCACTACTGGTGTTTTTTTCCCCCTTATGTTGTGTCAATAAGGGCATATGAAGATCTCTGTAATCACTGAAGGCAACAAAACCCCTGCTGCAAAGATGTTGTAGTCCTTAAAATTAGTCCTTCTCCTTGGTACCAGCAACATAAAGCAGAGGGATTGTGTTCTGAACTGTAATTGATAGTCCTGGTTCTTAAGTGCCAAAGCTTGTGTCCACTTGCTGATACAAGTGCCTTCAGGAGCTTACCCAGAAACAACTCCAGCTGTTATCAGCAACAAATTATCGATATTAACAGGAATGACTAGCCATTCAGTGCCAGCACTGGCCCATCAGATGGATCTTAGGAACATGTTTACTTCATTGGACTGGACTGATGCATCTGAGCAGCACAAGCAGTCATGGGAGAGCACATCTCAGGCTCTTCCGTTCATGGGCTCTGATTCTCTGCTGACAGTGGCCAAGCAGAAACTGGTCTTCCTACAGCCTCCTGTCTTGCATTCTTACCAGGAGGGCTTGTGATTACAAGTTGGGTGTAATTTTCTGCCCTCTCTCTGTGACTGGTTTCTGTTTCCCTTGTCCCATCTTTCTCTTGAAAGCTATTCATCAAGGCCACCTTTTACAGTGCTTTGTGAAGTGTGGCTTGACACTTGATTAATATTTTCTTCCCTGTTGAGATCTTCTGCCCCACTTTTACTCTGTCATTGTTAATTCTTTCTATTTTATGCAACTGTTTTTGTGTGTGCGCTTTGTGTTTACACATAATTAATCATGTACTGCAGAATGCAAAATATAATTAGGAACAAAATAGGGCAATACCTTGTTAATTCACTATCTTGTTGGATAAATGCAATGACAAAATTAATCTCTGCTAAGATAAAAAGGCTTCTGTCATGGTTGTTATATATTTTTGTATGTATAGCCAACTACTGAGAAGATGTGGACATTCCGCAAAAGTGTAAGAGTCCAGGTAATTTTCATTATACCTCAAATTTCAAATTTAAGTAGATACATTCTTTAAAGATCTAAATACAGCATTTTATAATGAGTACACTGTAATCCTCCTTCCCCTCCCCCCCGCCTGAAATTTAGTGATTATTAACTGGTTTTAACTCTTT
>NW_008588983.1:19667-30019 GCF_000691845.1 Merops nubicus
AATGTAAGCTGTTGTTTTTGTGAACAGAAGTTTGATAGTCAGTATCACCGATGGAGCGTTTTCAGAACATGAGATTATGACTCTTGGGCACTATTACAGTGTGAAAGATGAATATGAAGTGGATCTCCACTTCCTCCTTGCAGTAGCTCAAGAACAACTGAAAAAAAATGGCTTTGAGAATTTTGGACAACTGTCTGAAGTGCTTATATACAATGACCGTGAAAAGTAAGTTTTCTCTATTCATCCTAAGCTGTTATTTGGGAAACTCTTTTCGTAAACCTACCTACTTTCTGTTTGTTGCTGAGCAGATGATTCTGGCCAAAGAACACTATTTGTAGTGTTAAGCCTCATTCAGCACTTTACAGTGGACAAGTGTAGCCTTTTTGTCTCCTTTTCATATTGATTGTGGACTTTTTATTATAGCTGCTCTACTGAACAATCTGTGACATAATCAGATGCCCATCCACAGGCAAAGCACAGTATTTTAAGTCAAAGAGGAAATATTGAAGGGAAAAAAGAAACTATTTGTAGCCAGTTCTTTAAATGACTCATTTGCCATTTTTGTTCTGTGATATCACAGATAAAGAATCACAGAGAATCACTAAGGACCTAAGCGTGGAGGCACAAGTCACCATGTACACTTCAAGTTTCTTGGTTTTGTAATAGCAAAATTTTGTAAAAGCTTGTTTTCTTCACCTTTACACCAATATTCTACACATATATTCCTATTCACAGCAACATTCTCTTGAAGTAAGTCTGGAAAATACCTAATGTACACCTCTCTCGCTGTCTTCCTGTTTGTGTAGATGTGGAGTGCTGCCCCATGAAATGTGCAGGACTATTTGCAAGTCCTTTAAGTTGCCACTGGCTGATGATGATCTGCAAACTTTACTGACCATGTAAGTTAAGGACAGATAGCATGACGTGCATGCATAGGTGCAAGTCAGTGCCTACTATCTACTGCAGACACAATTCTGAAGAATTTGTCATTTATATAATAGTAATTGTTTTGTGGTACTGATTTTATCTGTATATACATGCAGACTTTCCTATTTATAGAAATATTTTTAATCATCTGAGGTACATCCATCTTAGCAACTTCTCTTCATTTTGTCTGGCGTGGTAGATCGTCTGGGTTTTGCCAGCATTCTATGGAATTAGTCTTATGGAAATCAGATACTCAGACTTGTCATTACCTTTGAGATTAACTTTTTTTTTTACATTCCTATGTGTGTGTAAGATAAACACAATAAACTTTTGAAAGCACATTATGTGAGTTTTAAGCAATGTACCAAGGTAAATACAATGAAGCGCCCTTGAATCAGGGAGACAGCAGCAGCAGTAAATAAAAGTGGCCTGCTTCTTCTGTCAGTCTCACCTAGAACATATTTTATTGTAATTTTTAAAAAAGGAAAAGGAGTCTTGGCATGGTTTTGGCATTTTTCATGTAGCACATTTCATTGTTTGGAGACAAATTGCTGTATTAAAGAGAATAGATTTTCTGGTGGTAGGTTTAAATGCATGCTCATTGGTCTCTCCTTTCCCTTGTGGGAAATCCTTCTATGTTTTGTCTGTGCCTTCATATTGTGTTGAAGACAGGAGCAAGTCTTGTCTTCTGTCATATCTAGATGCTTTCATTTAGATGTGGTTCATAGAATCACAGAATGTCTGGGCTGGAAGGAACCTCCAAACGTCATCTAGTCCAACCCCCCACCATAAGCAAGGACATCTCCAACTAGATCAAGCTACTCAAAGCTTCATCTAGCCTGATCTTGAATGTCCCCGGGGATGGGGCCTCCACCACCTGTCTGTGGAACCTATTCCAGTGGTCTATCACCCTCATATTGAAGAACTTTTTCCTAATGTCTAACCTATGCAAACTAAGCATCTGGATTTATCAAATAATGAAAATACTCTTCAGGCAGAAATGTGGAATACATTTTAAGAAAGCATCTTCATACTGTAAACAAGACTTCCTACTTAGTATCAACAAGACTGCTTTAAGAAGCCTAAGGGGCTATTTTTCACAAAGCCCCCATTTCCAGACCAAAACCTTTTGGAATAGTTCCCTGAAGTAGCCAGATAGCTGACTTTGGCAATTTGTTGGCCATTCACCATTTCTGACAATTAGGTTACAGGCACTAGTTATCAGAAGCATGTCTGAATTTTAACATTAATCGAAACCTCATTTTTTAGAACTCCCACTAAGCTGCCCAGCACAAACAGTGCTAGAGGACAATTGACATCCTTTACCAGACAAGGGGTTCTCATAGTTTCCAGTTCATAAAGGCTGAAATTCAATAGATGCATAGGCCAGGGGCCGGAGCTTTTCCTCGATGTACTAACTCAATGCTGATGAGAAACAGATGAGTTTGACACATCCTAGGCTCCAGAGATGTGTTTATTGTTTGTGAATTTATACCAGGGACAGCTTTTGTGAGATGAACCTCTTCTCTACTGAAGAGTCTCATTGTAGACAGTTAGAAAGAAAAAGCCCAGTACACTATAATAAAAATTAGAGTTAAGCTTAGAAGACAAGGAGGATACTAAGGGCTGGATTTCACTTGGCTTTAGCCAGATACCCATGACAGCTGAATTTAGGATTCAGCTGCTGTAGGTTCGTTCTGTAAGAGACTGGAGAAAGAGAGAGCTAGCCAAATGAGATTTAGACTTTTCCCTTTGTGTTTCTTTCTGTAGTTTTCTTCAAGACTGAAGACTCATGAAACAGTCAGGTTTGTTGGTAATGTAGAACAGTCTCACTCTTGGGGAGTATGCAATTCAGTGTGGGCAAAGTTTGTTGACAATATTCTTTCCCTGGTTACTTTTTGGATGAGGAAGCATGTAATTTTGTGTCCACTGATATTTCTGAAGCAAGCAGTGGGGCTGTTCCTACTGTGTGTATCTGTATTAATAAAGGAAGAAAGTGGTACAATAGAAGTTGTTGGATTGATTCCCACAAAATCAGTATATATAGCTAATGCACTAGCTGGACCCTCTTCAGCTATAAAATTATGCTAGACAATGTGATCAGATAATAGTTGAAGACTGAAGTTATATGTTTATTCAGCTTTGCTATCCAAGATTAGGTGGCAAAGACTTCCTGTATGACTTAATGTTTCTGTTTTTCCATTTTGAAAGGTAATACTCTTAAAGTATTTATTATTTACATCTGTAAATTATACTGCAATGTTCTGTCACATTAAAAGCATGGGATGGGACTAGAAGCTGCTGTCTAGTTTTATGGTCACCTCCAGATGACCCAAAACTTTGTTTACTGTGCCCAAAGACTATTTAGTTTCCAGAGAGATAGGGGAGAATTAGCACAAAGACTGAGGTTTCATATAGCCTGTCATATATACCCTTTCATATAGCCTGTCGAGAGTGAGTTTATATGTTTAATTGTGGGATGGTGAAATAGTAGTATTTAGGTACCTAACAATGTGTCCGTGTTTTCCAATTTACCCAAGCTGGTGTATTAAAAAGTATTTCCTTTCTCCATCAGCATTTTCTCAGTTTTTTAATTACAGGGCAATGCAGACTTTCAATCACAATATATTAAGCAATGCAGATGGTCTGCAATTGTTTCTGCCAGAAAACTGGAGCAGTCATTATAAACGTTTCTTTAAATTTAGGCAGGCATAATGAAAACTTATAGTTTAATAAATAAATGTTGCTGAAGTGCTTAAGTAATGAATTTAGTATTTTTTCTGTTACTTTTATTTACTGCAATGATAATTGTATGCTAACAAGGACTTAAAAAGATGCAGTCCCCCAGAGGGTGTATAAACAGCTGGCAGATAAGAAAAGAAAAATGTAAGAAAGAATGGATGGCAAGTTTACAAGTGTTATGCATTGTTTGTTCTGCAATCACAACATGTAGTTGTTAAGTGTATGTCCCTATTTATTAAAATATGTTTTTTAGTTTCTGTTAAAAGTGGCCGTGTATGTAGTTCTTTACCTTCCCCCACTACCAGAGTGAGGCTGTCGGACTCTGGATGGGTCCTTGTAGGTTTAAAAAAGCTCATCCCTAGTGTCTCATGTGGCAGTGGCTAATAACAATGGGCCTCCTGCATGGTCATCCCCGTTCTCCAGTTGCTAATAGGCCAGGCCAGGCCTCTCCTGCCTGTGCAGCTTTTCCCTGATTTGTGGCTGGATAATGATTTTTTACTTAATTGCCTACTTCCAATGTTTTTTTAGAGCTGGCCTATTTCTTTCAGGAAACAAACCCTCTTTTCCTGCTACAGCAGGTATCCTGGTAGGAGGAGCAAGGTTGGAAATGGTCACAAGATCTTTCTCCTGCACTCTGTCTTCTGCTTGTTACCTTTGGTGCCTGAGGCTCCCTATGCCATTTGTGATGAGAAGACTCTTAAAAAGATCTCTTAAAAGAAATTATTTTTGTTATCCACTATGCTGAGGAACTGATGGTTCAATTTATAGTTTTTCAAGCTGTGAATAAATGTATCCACAAGACGGTAGCCTTTACTTGATTCATACTGACCAGCTGCCTTGTTCATGCTTGCTGTTTTAAATCTTTTCATATGAGCAGTTTCTGACAGTTTAGATGTATATCTGGGTTAAACAGAGACTATCAAATGGGCTGAAGAATACAAATGTTTTTTCTAAGGTCAGAGCAGCATGGTGCTCCTCTTCTATTATTATCAGGTTGACTTAATAAATGTTACTCAAAACTAAGGAATTAAAAAAACTCTGCACATACATTACATTTTCACATAAATGTTTGAGATACAGATTTCTTGATGGGAAGGAAAAAAATATGTGTAAGTAGCCTTTACTTACCCAGGCATCCCCAGGAATTGCCATGATGTGATTTAACCAGCTTTTTCACATATCTGGAGTATTTAATTATGAATATATTTTAGAAGCAGAAATGTGTGATTATTTCTGTAATGTCAAAGGAAAAAAAAAAGCTCTGCAAAATATATGGATGAGGGAGTGACTTTCATAGTCTAAATTAATCACATGTATTGGTGAAGTCATAGAGCAAAACTGAAGAGAAACATGGTTTCAAAAGATCTTTGTTGCATCTTCTTGATAAGACAAATGTAATTTCCTTTCCTGGAGAGCACTGTCCATTTCAGTCATATTACCTCCAGCCACTGAGACGTATGACATCTCTCTCCTAATAATGCACAATTTGATAACATCTCTTCAGTCCATCTAGATGCTCTGTGCCAAATTGCAAGTTTGTGCTTTTAACAGATTGATACAGTAAGTCACAGCAGGAAAAAGATCTAAAGAGGAGACTTTTATGATTTTTAATTTATTTCTGGATTATTCCATCATAATATTTTAAGCTGCTTTCTGTAGCTATTTAAATATGGGATTTAGGAATCCCATTTCCTCTGCCTCTGTTAAAATCTTGGGTTATAGTTAACTTCATGCCCTTGTTGTCATCTCAGTTTGCTAGTGTTGTCACATGAAAGGACTTTTCTCCTTGCTAATGTTTGTTGAATGCAGAGGCAATGCTTCCCTTGCCTTCATTGCCTCAGCATAAAGTAGTTACACACATTCACTTGTTCTTTATTTTAAAATCCTGCTCATACACAGCTCTGCATCTTGGCAGTAGACTTTTCACAACAAGCAAGAGACAAATACATATATAGTAAAAGAAAAGAAATTATTGACATAGTAGTTCTGAAGGTCAAAATCTCTATGCCATGTGTTTTTTTCCCAAGAGGTATAAGCTTTTTATTGCCTTGTTACTTCTAATGCAAAAGTCCTTTCTTTTCCCAGTTGCCACCTGCAAAAAAAAACTGGAGCAAACAAAAAAGCCCCAGAAGTGGGAATGATAATTTTCTTGTGTATTGGATATATTCCTCAAAAGTAGGGCTTTATGAAAGTGTTAACTTGCATGTGAGTTATTTTAAAGAAGCAAGCTGTCATAGGAGAATTTTGCATGGCAAAGTTTCAGGCTCCTCTAATACCAGTAACAGTAGCATTCTTTTATGACTTTTCTTTCATCTTCAGCATAACTCACTGTACTTAACATTCCAGTTTATCTCTAGCATCTCTGTTTATGTCTCTCAGTATATTTTATTATTATCTCTCCTGCTAACTATTAAAGGAAAGTGTGGGGGGAGGAGAAGAAGAGGATGAATTGCAGTTTATTGCAGTTTATTTTTGTCACTATATTTATTTCTCCTTTTCTCCAGTATTGTTTTCCAAGTTTGTGCTGTAAATTCTCCCTTAAAGTACCTTCATGCTTAATTTTTACTAGAACTGTCTGCGGTGATTGAAGGGGTTTGAGGCCCAGGTTTTGTGCAGTGCTGTTCCTTTAAGAACACGATAAAATGATTTTCTAAAAGACTTGTTTCCTGCAAATGTTTCCTTTCTCTGGTGCAGTAGTATTTGTCTCACCAGATTACAGGGCAGAATTGTTTAACCTGGTGGTTCCCACTAAAGAATAGGTATTGAGTCTTAACGAGTTGCATGTGTCTGTCCATAGACCCCAGTGAAGTGCAGAAGCTTTCAGGACACGCTTATATGCCTAAACCAGGTCCCTTTTATATGTAGGTAGTGTTAGGTGAGACAGCTGTCAGTCACAGAAGCTGCTGGTACAGTATTTACTGCGGAGCAGGTTAGCTGTTCATTTCAAGAACTATTTGCAACGTAGCTTCAGCTTGCAGATATCTTTCAGGCATTTGACTGGTCTCACTGAAATAACAGTGGTTCCCAAGTGCCTTAATCACCTAAGCATTTTGCTGGATTGGGGGACTCTTTTTTTTCTAAGGCTGCTTCATCCAAATCAATGGCAGGAGGATGACATGGCTTACAAATCTGCTCCCATGGGGTTTATTAGTGCAGGGTAATGATTTTAGAAATTTGAGGGAAGGAGATAGCATGTTCCACATATGCCTGTAGACCTGAGCTGGCAGCATGTATGCGTTTCGTGCATGTAGGGGACCCTCATAACTGACACAAATACGCATTTATTCCATAGAAATGAAGAAGTGGCGTAAAACAACTATCAGATGACAAGGCTTGTGTTTTTTAAATCTAGCTATTATTTGACAGGTTAGAGAGCTCTGTGTTTGTCAATTGTAAATTGATCCCAAGGCGTGTGTAGATGACATTTTTGAAGGATCGCTTATTTTCAGGAAATGATTGTAGAAGCCATCTAAAGCAGGCCAATTGTATTATAGCACAGCTCTCTCCTATCATTCTGCCTGTTTCTTTTTTTATGCAAAGGAAGCATAACACTGGTCATTCTAACTCTCTTTTGTCACCAGTTGTGAGATCTCAGTGTTGGAAAAGTTTGGGCAATGCTTCAAAAGTAAAATGAAATTAGTTGAAATGTCATAAACCTTAAAGAAGTTGAATACTACTATGAAAGACAATAATAAGGTGTAAGAATATGGAATAGAACGTATGATATTGAAGTCCTGACAGTTTGGTGGTGTTTTTCTGTACTCCTGCCACTGTTTGGTAATACAAGAGTAAAAATTTATTATCCAAAAGATAGTGTATTATTATGCTTTCGATAACATAATAGAACTTTACTGATGATTTTTTTTAACCTGGAATAATTTTGTGGATATTCTGCTTAGGTTTGAAGATGACCATAAGCAAGTGGACTATAAAAAGTTTGTGGATGGACTGAACTGGAGAGAGAATCAAATCCCTGCTTTCCAGACAATTAAGGTCCCTCTCAAGGTAAAACCAGTGTATCTAAGCAAAGGAACAGTACAGTGCATTGATGCTAAGAGTGTTTTATCCAATGGAGACTACAACAGTTTTCATATTTTCATATTTGTGCCTGTTTACTTCAAGTATTTTTTTCTTGGAGGTTTAGAATGAAGCAGAGGAGTCAAGCAGGGACAAGGAGCGCTGTAACAGTCCCATGCCTAATAGGTCTTACATTTTTGTGACATTTTTCTAGAAGGAAAACAAAAAAAAAAGGAGGGGAAGCAGGTGTATTTGTCCATGAATAATGGGTATAAATACCACTGCCCCCACAAATATCGTTGTCACAAGTCAAACGATCTGTTCACATGCCGAGATAGTGAGAAAATACTTTAAACTCCACTGACACTGCAGAAAATAGCTATGTATTTTTTGTAACTCGATAGAAACTTGTCCATAATACACCACATCACTGGTAGGCATACAGCAAGAGCAGTATGGATGGGTCAACTTTGTATATCGCCACCAGCCTGCTACTTGGGGTAAATAAAAATGCAGTGCCAACAAACTGCAGAGGTTAATCTGATCTTGCCATCTTGTGCTGAATGGAACATTTTAAAATGGATGGTCCATAAGGCAATTACGATGATTTTTAAAAGCTTCATGACAGATAAATCCAAAGCCCTTCTGCTAACGTGTAGTTTTGCTGTTCTGGCCTAGCCAATGTGTTGCTGTGCTTGCGTGTTTGACTGTATTCAGACCATTTAAAAACAGCATTCCTTAAATGCAAGTTCAATGGTGACATAGTTTAACTCAGTATTCCTCACTTACTGTGCTCCTAACCTGACTCCTGTCTCTTATTTGGCTTACCAGCTCTTTCTGCTGTAGCATCTCAGACTCTAAGTGGTGCCTAAGGAGGGTCCAGTGCTGCTGGTTTGCTCTGCCTTCCATGGTGGTTTATTTTTCACTTTGTTATTGAGAAGAATTTTTCTATCCTGTACAGATAAAAATCAAAACTCTTCCACAAGTTTCATACAGTCCTGCGGTTCAAAGTGTGCATTGGGTTTTGCTCAGTGGGTGTTCTTTGCTTTTAGAGAAGAATTCTGTGCTTAAGTTATAACTCAATATTTAAACAGTGACTTCTCTCAGGAGAGCGTGTCAGGAAAGGGGCCTTATGACCCTCAGTATTACAGAAACACAAAGAAGGTCAGAGTCTGTGCCCAGAGGACTTTTTTCTTGAAGATGGTGCTAAACTCTGTACCAAAAAGCAAAGGTGAAAGAAGCAGAAGCACAGATACACCTGCTATTGAATGTATTTGGCCATTTTTTCCCTCTCACAGAATGGCTTATCTAGCCATTGAGCATGACCTGATTTCTGGCAGGTGAGGGAAGGAAGTGGCTGCTATGGGGTGAAGGTGGGGTGGAAGTAGTGGTGGAACCAAAAGGCAGCCTTCACAAGGTGAAGGTGTGGAGGAAAATGGTGAAAAGTATGTCCTGATCAGCTTAAGAGATGAGGTTGTGTTTAGGTATGAAAAAGGTATTATCTTGCTTGGGGGACAGCCAGTGGATGATCTTTCCAAGAGCCTAAGAGCCCCTTAGAGCCCCACTTGAGGATGGTACATGAAGTAACGGGAGGAAGGTTACAGCTGAAATCACAAAGGAAGAAAGAGCATCCATAGAAATTATAATTAGTCATTGTCATGCTGAGATAATAAGTTTCTCATCAGCTCCAAAGCCTTGCTGTAACTGTCATACTAACATATAGCACTGGTTTTAATGAACTGTGCCCAAATTGATGTCAGTATAGTTTACTGAATTTTATTGACATCTATTTTATATTTTGTTAGTTAGCTGCAATATCTAGGCTATCTTTGGTATGGTACAAGAATATTTTAATTAAGAGATCAATATGAAATAGAAAAAGTCAGAGAAAGAAAGGGATATGAATCTTACTCAACTTTAGACTCCAACTGTCATTCTGTTCATGACTTGCCATGAATTACCAGTACTATTTCTGGGTTACAGTACCTATACTTGACAGATTTCAGCAACAGAGTTCTGTTTGTTTAGCTGCCATTGTTCTTTTATCTCATTATTTTGTATGATTTTTGGTGTTGATACATAGATGGCTTGCAAGACTTTCAAGTATAAGCATCATAAGGAAGAAAATAAAGCATTATTTAATTTGAAAATATCTGCCAAGGGGCTAATGATAGAAAATATTTTTAATAAAATATTCTGCAAGACTGATAAAAGTGTGCATGTACTAAGTGATCTTTTAAGAGAATGTGTTTTATAAATGTCCACTTTTTCATAGATTCGATTTGTATGTGGAAATTAAGCAGCTCATTCAACCTTACATTGTCCAGCTTTTAGTTATTCTTATTTTCAGTATTGTATTCTAAGATATTCTCTGGGTTGCTAATTTCAGAATGAAGATGACTGGAAAGGACAACCACCATTCCTTCCTGTGAAAGGGATCAAATACTTACCTCTTCTAGATGATCTGTTTGGCAAGGAAGAATAATCTGATCTCTGCAAGGCAGCACTTTTGGATTTGTCTTTCAGCTCAAATATTTACTTAGCTACTGTAAAGCAAAAAAAAATCAGATATAGGTTTTATTGCATTCGTTTCGTATTCCAACATAGATGTATACTTTGTGTGGTTTTGTAACACCTTCCAACCTAACCAACAACACTCTTTAATA
>NW_008588983.1:30050-45942 GCF_000691845.1 Merops nubicus
ATTAATACACATAATTAAAACTGTGCCCTCTAATCATTGTGTCTGATTATATGGAGGGTTTACAAGTATTGAGGAATCTCTGAGTCAAATGGAGCAAAATCTGAGTGACCCTGTTTGTTCTTCTAATGAAGGCTGTTGGATGACTTCTTAAAATGTTAGGTCAGGCTATATTAGCACAGCAAGGTATTTCCATTCAAATTTCCGCTCTTGCTCTTCAGCTTGTGTCTGTGGTTTTGCTCTATCCCTGTGGTGATGCTTAAGTACTGTTTGTGTCAGAGTTTATTATTTTATGGAGGAAATCCTAGCAAGATTTTAGCACAATATGTAGTTGCTCTGGTATCAGAGAGAATTATAGCCTTCCAATGTAGCAGTAAATATTTTGCAGGCACAGCTCAGAAGCTATCAGTTCCTGCTTTTTGCTTTAAATGTGACTCAGATTAGTAGCCACCTCAGTTTCCTTGGATGAGACATGTATGAAGAGAAGGTCTTTCAGTACAATTGTAGTGTGCAGCTTTCTTGCAGTAGCACTGTACTTGCCCTTAGAAAATTAATTGATACCTTTCTTTTTGCTCAAAATTGCAGTGACTAAACGGGGTTCACTTGTATCTTTTTAAGCTTATGCCAGCTCAGAGCCATGTTTAGATCTGAATTTGCTGCATGCTTTTGTGAGATAAATAATTACCCCCTTTTAAAGAGTGGAAGAGCTTAGGTGAAGAGGGGAGCCGACTCATTCACAGCAGTTCCACAGGGGAAGGGAAAGAGGTGCGAGCCAGCACACCTCAGCCAGTGACTGGGAAACCCACACATTCGTGAAACAGAATCCTGCACTTTCTGTAGTCTGACATTATGGTTCAGGGAAGAAGTGTTTGATTTAGGAGGATGAGAATTGAATGTATCTAAATCTATAAACTGAGGGAAAGACGATAGTTCAGAGAATAGCTTAATTCAGTAAATCTGTATCTTTTTTTAAACATTGAGATCCCTTTTAGAATTATGTTTCTACTTAGAAATACCCTGCTGCACTTTTGCATGACAGTGTAAAAGAAATCTTTAATTGTATGTGTTCTCTAGCCCCGCCCCAGCTCCTGAGAAGAAATTCTTTCCACTCCATATGGCAAAATATGAAGCCTTTTACAGCTTTTTAGCTTTCTGGTTAACATAAAGGGCTTGAGGCAAGACATAATCATGTGTATTGCTGCTACTTAGGATGATGTTTGTAATGAAATGTGTAAGTGATGCTGTGTGTCCAGGGAGTTGAAAAGAAAACTGTGAAAAATTGTTAACGTGCTCCAAGTTGTAGACAAGACCACGTACTGCTTTTTGATCCAAAAGAGGAAAAGGGTTTCTTACATGACAAGAAAAATGTCTGACCACAGGGATAGTGTCAAGAGCCAAAGCAATAATAACTTGTGTTTGAAGCCAGTTTGATGAAAGCTGAAGATTTTTAAAACATGCCACCAAGACTGAGCTTGACACTCAAGGGCAGTTGCCCTTGTGAATTTTTATTGTTCCAGACTTCAGAATTTGTTTCAATTGTGGAAATCTTATACAGCAGAGGATTTCCAGGGAAGACTCATTCTGAACATTTAGAACTTCCTAAGTAGCTTTTAGAGATGGGGAATTCACGGTAGCTTGTTTTCCATTATTGTATGTATTTATTGGACAAAGATGTATTGTATGTATGTATTGGACAAAGAGGAGCTTATTTTCAGGAAAAAAAAATAGCAGAAGAAATAGAGTTTAATTCATGTGGAACCCTGTGTATAAGCCTTGTCAGTCATGATCTGGGCTGGTATGGTCTGGTCATGGTCAAGAAAGGTGACTGTAAACTGGAACTAGTGCAGAGAACTACGAAGGTGACCAAGAGAATAACAAGAGATGACAAAGGAGTCTAAAGAAGCTTGGCTTATTTAGTGAAATAAGTTGAAGTCTCAGAGACAATATGACTGCTTTCTGTAAGTACATTAGGACCAGGCAAGGAAAATAATCTGTTTCAGTTGAGAATATTGGTAGTCTAAAAACACATGGGTATAATTTGCCATGAATAAATTTAAACTGGACAACTAAAGGTGGTTTCTCACTTCTAAAACAATGAGGGTCTGAAACAGCCTTCCAAGACTAAAGTACTCAGTTTTAAGGTTGAGATGGGTCATCAGATGACAGAAATTTTAGGATGTTTATTAATATCCTTCTGAATTATTATTCTTACTTCTCTTTCTCCTCTCCTCCTATGCATCTTACATAACCCTGACGAGCACAAAGGGAGCTTGTAGGAGCAGGGCAGGCAGGGCCTGAAAAATATTTTCAGTGCTCATCCCTGTGCTCATGCTGTGGTCTGGTGTGTTATAAAAGCTTTTCACCGGGTTGTTTTTTTACCAGCACCAACGTTTCCAGAAGAGAAAGCCCTAACCAGTGAGCAGTCCAATGACACCCTTTGTACAATGCGCCTTGTAGCATATGCTGCCCAGAATATTTCAACCTCTCCTCTAATCCTGCCACCGGCTTCTTCTCTCTTTTCACATTGCTGATGAGGGGCCTGAATGAAGACAATACCACAAGATTATGTTTCAAGATGGCAGGAGGCCACAGCTTTAAAGCATGCGTCGCATAAAGGGGAAGGCAGCCCTCACAGTTGCCATTAATCTCAGCTCTTGATCTCTGTATGGGAGCCAAAGATATCTTCTTTCACAAGTATCTGTGCTGTCCACAGCAGGAGCAAAGAGATTCACGTTACAGCACCGGCTTCCCATCTCACTGCTGGGCTCCGCTCCGTGTGCAGTGTTAATTTTTATTTCCTCAGCTTGGCATTTGAGAATAAGAGGCTTCGAGTTCTCTGGAACAGCCGCTGCTGCAAGCAGGCGGCAGGCTGCAGAGGGGGAAGAGGACCCGTCCTCCTGGGCAGGTGGTGCCTGGGTAGCTCGTGGCCTCCCGTCAGCTTCTGCTCCGCTCCGGTTCACAGTGCCTGCTCTGGCCACCAGCAGATGGGTTGGTTCCCTCAAACGCAGTAGCCACGAGAAGCCACAGGCAATCACTGGACGATAATGAGGTACCTCACCAAGCAATATTTTCCTGTGCCCTGCCAATCCTACAGCCATCTACTGTATTTTTCCAGATTTTGTTTGTTCATCTCCATAAATAGAAAGATGTTGAAATCCATCTTTTGGTGCCATTTGTCCCTTGTGCTGTTGTGAGTTGATCCTACTTCGTGGAAGAAAAGCTCTTCATGGAAGAATTTTGGGCTCGGTTAACTCCCATGTATCCTCTCTCTCTGTTGTCCTTTTAGGACAAGACACATTTCTACCTCCCAGAGGTGAACTTCCTATGGGAAAACTGCAAGGATACTAATTCCACAATAACCAAAATACTGGATATTTTCAGTTGCTTGGCAGAATTCAGAGAACAGCAGTCCACATATCACTAATAGTTATTCACTATTGCTTGCTGGACCCTTCTGTGGGTTCCTGTGGTTGGAGACATGGAATTAATTATTAGAAGAATTTTCCAGTTTTCAACACCACGTAGTCATCTGCAGGTTTTCAGTGACATGGAGAGAAACATTAGTTCTTCAAGTAATAATGTCCTATACCTTCAGTAACTTACCTATTGCATGTTTTCTTGCAGCTTTTCTTCCTCTTTGAGGTGGCTTAGCCTACAAGCCCCAGTACAAGGAGAAAGACAAAATGGCAGCATTTTGGTGAAGAAGTTACAGTATCAGGAGGAAAAAGTACCACAACCTGAGCTCAGTCAGATTTTTAAAATGACTTTTAGGTTATAGAGGGCAGTATAGATAACATTTGTTAGAAAAGTACCTTGGAAGGAGACCTTTTTAAAGTTACTGTTTACTCTGAATTAATTCCTTGCCTGTCTATGGTGGTGACTCAGAGCCAGTCAGAAGCAGCACTCGTGTTTTAGGCAGTGGTCAAACAAGCCAGATGGGGGCGTGGAGGCAAGGCATGTCCCTACCAGTTTCCAATGTGAAGTTTAAAACCAGTGAGGGAGCATGACCCGCATGAGGAAGGAGGATAATATAGATACAACATATTAAGGTTATAGATTGCTTAGATAAACTCTTTCTCTGCACAGCTGGTCATTTCTAAATCATCTAGAAGTTTCTCCTGGTATGTATTACACACAAATAAACTGGCTATCCTCATCTGCCCTTCACCCTAGCCATCTGTCCTCTTTGCTCCCCTCTTTCATCAGGTTAGTTTCATGTTAAGAACTGCAAACAAAGAGAAGTGTAGGAGCTGATTCACAAACTTCTCTGAAATCTCAGATCCCTTGCAAGCAGTGTGGTAGAATGATCTGTAACAGCCAAAATGCACTGTGTTACCTAACAGCACTTGAGAGAACTTCCATTTTTGAAGGCAAATCTGCCAGAAGACTGGCTTTGTTGTAAAAGACAAGAGGAAGACCTTCTGCAGAGCTGCTGTGGCAAAGGTGGGATGCAGCCTCCTCTAAATGAACGTGAGGTTTATGGGTGAGACTTATGTCCCTTCCCTTCAGAGGCCTACAGGGCAGGTGTCTGCACCTGCAGTAGCTCTCCCTTACTCGCTGGTGAAAGGGCAATGGACACCTCTCAGGAGTGACTAGCCTACAAGAGCACCCGCAGGAGGCCTGTCATCCCTACATCGCCCCTCCCTCTGCACTGACTGTGAAGGGATTTCAAACAACCAGCTGCATGTAGACGTTTGCATTGCTGTCAGGTGAATCCCACCCTTGAGGTCCATCAGCATTGCTAGAGAAGGACAGAGGTCCCGTGTGACTGCTTGGCTGGTCTCCACGCTTGCTGCAGCCACACTGCAGTGAGTATGGTGTGTGTAGGAAGGGCTGAGTTTCAGCCAGCTGTGGATACTCTGGGTTGGGCTGGGCTGACTGGGAAGAGGAGAAGACAAGTCCAGTGTGGGCTGAGCAGAGACTCATTGCCCTGCTTAGCAGGTGGACCTGACTGTCCTCAGTGAGCTTGACTGAGGCTATGGCCAGTGGGTCTTGGTCAAATTTCACTCTAGCTAGATAAACAGGAATACCTGGGTTGATTTAAATGGAACCATGATTTCTCTTGTTAGAGCTCTCTCAGAATCTGATTTAGCAAAGTGTTTAAGGGTGCACATAAGGCCATCCCTTTTGCACAGCGCCACTCCAGTGGGGGCAGGCAACTTGCTAAAATCCATCAAAGGAAGCACTGGTGGAAATGCTGTTCTGACAAAGATGAATTCCTAATTTGAGCCATTTAGGAATTAAGTAATTGTAATAAAACCCCCCACCATACGAGAAGGTAGCAGTGAAAAGAGGCATTATAAAATTGTCTGGACATGTTTATACAGGCTATATATTGTGTGTTGTTATTGTAGTTCTTCTGCAATATAAGCTAGCAATTAGCAATTAAATTCCCATTATGGGATCATGTTTGTAATTGAGATAAACTGTAAGTGTGTAACTGTTTTAAACCTTTCTTTTAACTAACCCAAATACTCCAGTACTTATATAATTTAGAGATAACGTCCCCATTAGTAGAGTTTATGACTCAATAAACAGCTCCCACAAGTTCATAAAAGCCCAAACCATAAGCACCAGTACTATTAATGCAGTAGAAATTCTGTGCCTGCATTTCTTGGTGGTCTAGGTAGAGCAAAAGGAAATGCTATTTCAGAAAAAAAAAAAAAAAAAAAGACCAACCACACAAAAAAATAACCACCAGTTATTCTGGCAATATAAATATAAATGAATTGTCTTAAAACCCATCTGGACGTTTCCTCTCCTCCCCATGTCCCAGGCGGCCTGGCAACAGCAATGCATTCTGCCTTTGTCTGCAGGCAAGAGCGAGAGCTCCCGCCTGAAATCACTGCGCTAAAGCACTGCATGCAAAAGTGCTGGTGTTATCCTCACCCTGCTCTCCCTTCTGGAGAACTGGGAACCAAAGCTTCTCCAGAGTTGGGTGTCAGTGTAATTTCTGTTGTTGTTATTATTATTATTTATTATTTATTTAAAGGAAAAGCCTCATTGAAGTGGCTGGACTTCACAGTTTTTTAACCTCTCTTCTGCTTGCATTTTTTCCCCATTTTGACAGCTAAATGAATTTTAGGGAAGGGCATCTTCTTGCCTGGAGCAGAGCTTTTGTAGCTCAGGCCTTGTTCCATTTGGAGCTGAGAAAAGTGAGTAAGTCATTTGCAATAAAAAATAAACCCTTTCCTGAGCTTTATTTCCCAGTGTGGTAGGGCACTGTTCTGCTTAGCAAATCACTGCACAGTGAACCACCTCTGTCTAGTCACTGACTTTGCTATGAAGTATTATACTTACTAAGAAATCAGACATTTATTCCTGTGTTGTTAAAATCATATTGTTTAGTTTCATCATAATGCAGGAAGTTTTTGTCATTGCTATCTGCTGGGTTCAAATGGATGGGAAAAGCTGGAGGTACACAGCAGAGCCACTGCTCTTGCCCTCCCTCTGCCAGTGGGCAGGCACCCACCCACCTGGTAACTCCTCCTAGGATGAAACCCATGGTTTTCATGTGCTTCGCTGTCGCATCGTGTCTCCTGGTTCTGCCACTTTTGTGTGAGAGCTTGTTTCCAGAGTAAGCATCTCAAGTGGCTGTTGGGGTTCCTGTCTATCACCTTGCTGCTGCTGGATCCCTGACTTTTATGTCTACGAGGGAGTTTGGCCTTTAGGACCCGAGGAAAGCTAGTTTTCACAAAAGGCAGAAACTCAGACATCTTGTTCTGTGGAAGGAAGCGTGGTAAATAGTGAGCAAATAGGGTCTCTCTGGGGCTTTGTGCCATTTGCATTTCACTGGCCTTCCAGGTTTATCCCGAAGTTTTACGTTTCCATAACAATGGTATCAAACAGGGAAGCACTCCCTTGGGAATGTGCCTGCCCACTCACCCCACAGTAACACTCCATAAAGTTTCATGGCCTCTCAGCAGGTTCAAAGATGCCCCTTTTGATTCACTGTTGGCAGCCACATAATGAAGACAACCCAAGACCCGAAGCAAATCAAATATTCGAATTAGAAAGACTCAGCATCTTAATGAAGCGAAATTCCTTTAGGAGGGGAACAATCATGAAGGACCTGAACTGTTGCTGCTGAAGTCCCAACAGTTCCACCATTGATTTCTGTGGGAACAGGGTTTGGCTTTACTTTCTGGGAAAGGGCAATTGCTTTGCTGCTTTCTTACCCTTGCACACAAAATCCTCAGATCGTTTCAGAGTAGTCCACATGCTTCAGCTGCAGCAGCCAGGTCCTAGGACTGGGTCGGATCCTGACAGATCCCAGCTCCAAATGAAGTCTTGCAGATATGCAGGTATGGAAGTCTGTGACACATGCACTTGACTCCTTAACCAAACTAGTGGTAGTTTGGTACAGGCTCCAAAGGAGGTAAAGGCCTAAACCATAGCTGCGCCAAGAACTTCTGTAGTGACAATTTATTCTCTACAAAGGAGAGAATGACACAGTAAGCATCAATGCATACGAGCTTGGAACACCATTAACAATTAACACATGAATAGCAGGTGGCTTTTCCAAGACTCATTTGTCAAGGAACAGAGAAAGCTGTGGGTACGAGGAGCTCATGCATACCTTTTCCATCACCTGTAATTTGACTACAAGCCAACCACTTAATCCCATAAATATGACAGCCTAAGTGAGCTGCCTTTGAGCTCTCCCTGCTCAGCGGCCTAGCTGTATGGTGGTGATCTTGAGCTGGAACACCTCTCAAGGTTACTTCTTGAGGCAGAGAGACCTTTCACCAGTGGCAGATCTTTGGTAAGTGATCAAAACATAACACATAACCTGGTATTATGGTAACTTTGATTTATGTCGTGGTAATTTAGATTTTTGCCTTGGTAACTTTGAATCTGCCTTAGTGGTTTTGATTCATTATTCAAATGATTGTACAGTACAGTACAGCAATAGAGAGAACCTTGCCATAGAACTTTGTTAAGCCACACTTCTGCAACATCATATTTCAATGAAACCGCTTTTGCTGATACCTTCGACAGTGTTTTTTTTTTAAGTGATCTAAATTCCCCATTCATGACAGGGTCACACTGCCTCCCCTGTGGCCACAGGATTAGCCGCTCTAGCTCCTGGCACCTGGTGGGACAAAGAGCCAGGAGGAGCCATGCTCTGTCTCCTAGCAAGATGAGAGTGTGGATAAAACCCTCGTGCAGACCACAAAGACAGATGGTGACTACAGTGCCAGCTCCAACCTGTGAGTAGGGAGGTTTTGCAACTAATGCTAGCAAAACTGCATAGGGATGGGAAAAGGAGTAATTCCTGGGTATGAGATAACTTTCCTGATGCCATATAAGTATGTTGATGGGCAGGACAGGATCTGAGATGCTGCATCATAGCAAAATGTTTGTACCACTGTCTGCCTAATCCACTACATCTCTAACATCCTGTGTCAACAGAGCAGATTAATGGAGTAACAGAAATTTTTTGAAAGAAACTCTCTTCTTAAGAATGTCTTTTCATGATCCTAAAGTACACCTTAATCTAAGTGTGTAAGTGGGCTGTTACTGGAATTGTAGAGGAGAAAACTGGACTTCTCAGGCTTTGACTCCATTGTATGCCATTATGAAATGCTCCAAAGCCTCGTGAGAGTTTCCTGGTCATTTAAAGGGCGGAGGAATATGCCTTTTTCTCAGGTTAGAAACTGGTCTTCTGAAGACTACATGTGATTGCAAGTCTCACAGGCTGCCCGAGTCCCTGCATGTACCTCAAGAGGAAATGCGGGTCTGTTTTCCCAAAACAGGACCAGGAATTACAGGTTTGCTTCCTCACCAAGGAGAGGTTTCAGCTTTTTTATCATTCTTTTCTCTTCTGGACTGCTCTGTTCAGTTGCACAAACCTCCCGTTTCCCCTGGATGAGAAGCAATGCTGCCTTTCATGTGGGTCAGAGTGATTGCATGGCCTTCCTCCTGCTTCATCAGCTGAGGCTTTCATATACTCTGAGACTGTTTTGCCCTGCTCTGCAAAGTCCCTGGCTGAGCTTTTCCTACTGATGGCATATGGAAGAGCTATAGAATCAATGAGTGGCATGAGAGTTAACACCCAACAAGCAGGAGGAAGAGCTGCACGGCTAATGCATGGATATTGATGGACGCTTTCCTCTGCTCATATTTTTTTTATAAAAATGTCCCGTTGGTTGCATTTGAGGCATCCCTGCCTCAGTGTGCCAAAGACCACTCATTTTGCAGGAGGTAAACTGTAAATCACTGTGAAAGATACACTTTTTTTTTTTTTTTTTAATTTAGTATTGCTAATTAAATCTGTGTTAGTAACGCTGAGCATGCATCATCTAAGGAAAGCAATTGGTTGGCCATCTCTGGGGAGCATTTTCAGAGTTTTTTCAGATCCAAAAGGTGGAACCCAAGTTTATGGAACAGGATGTTTCCAGCACAGGTGAGTTGAAATCATTCATGGGATGATATGATATGATGTTGCATTTATCTCAGGAGTACAGCTAATAGATAATGTACCAGTGTAAATAGATTTGCTGCTGTGATGTCATAGCAACCTTTCATCTGTGTGCCTAAATATTCAAATGAGAACAGCATCCTTGAGGGAACTGGTCACTGTCCTTCTGGAAAATAATGCAGGATTTAGCATAAGAAGTTGGCTTTGTGCAGTAGACTAGACTGCATCAGTTAAAAGAGTGGTGGCAATGTGAACAAAACATAGGTGGGTTTGTTAGGATGATAATGAGACTGTTGCCTCTTCCTGTCGCTGTAGAGGCGGTCCGGGTGACACATAGACTCCAATGTCAGAAGGTGAAGGAATAGCACCAACTTTATTACAGTTAGCATCTTTTATAGATTCACTGGATTATTGACATTCCTGTTATAGGTTTATTGGCTGCTAAGTTGCTACGGTACATTCATTGGTCCCTAAATCCAAACATTCACCAAGGCCAAGATGCAGTGTTTATCAGGTGTTTATCATTCTATTCTCAAAGCTGAAGCTCTCAGTGTGTGAGAAAGTACACTTTCCCACAAGCAATAGCTGCAGCTTGCTGACTGCAGCTAACAATGGAAAATAACCTCAGATCAGATTTTCAGCATCCACATCTTCCCTCCCCCTATTTGCATCACTCACTGTATCTGCTCTGAGTAATATGGTGGAGAGAAAATATCGACATCTGAGTCTGCCAGGAAGGATAGGGTGGGTTGCACCAGGGCATGCTGTTTCCAAAAATCAGGCCATTTTAGGAAGGATGAGCAAGAAGGACTGGGAAGAGACTTGCTGCACAAGATGATTACAGTTAGGTGAGTAAGCCTTGCCTTACCCACTGGGAACTCAGGGCTCTTGCTTCAAGAAAGCCAATGCTTGTTGGATGGCTGAACTCGTTAAACAGCATACATTAAAATTACACTAGTGTTGTAGTAAGAAGGATCAGGAATGGATGAATAAAGAGATAGTTAACTTTTACTTTCTTTTAACAATACTGAAATTAAGCTTTTTTATTTTCAGGGCCAGCTCCTGAGGTTGCTATGTTCCATTAATATGTCTGTTCATGACTTGCTGTTCCTTCTCTGGAGTGGTCTTCCACATAAGGTGAAAGCCAGCATTATGAGTTGGGTACTGGCCAATGTGACCAAGTAAGGCTGTGTCTCTTCCAGGCTGCACTTGCCATTTAAGTGGTAAAGATTTCAGCCTGTGTTTTTTTTTCAGTTCTAAGTGTGATGCCGTAATGTTGGAGTGGTGGGAACACTGCTGCGCACAGTTGCTAGGGAAACATCTCTGAGTACAATTTCCTTTGAGTTTGGTCATTCAACTCACGGCACGGCTGTAATTGTTCTTTTAAAAGTGGGACATGTGAGCCATGAAGGGGTGCCATTCACTGATGTAAGAGCTGGCATTGACCAAACATTCTGGTTTGAATCTCAGCAAGGGTCCTTGGGTCAGCAGAGAGGTTTCTGCAGGTGGTGGAGTGGGGTAGGAAGCAAAACAGCATAAGCATGGATTTGAATAATGTACTGAGAAACCCCTTCAGTTATACCTGCAGCAATGATTCCAGTTCAAGCTTGTATGCTTGAGATGTTCTGCCAGACTTTGTATGTACATTTGAGTGGCCTCTTCTTCTGGCACTGATGCCCCTTGTTTTGTTAATGAGTCTGCAAGCAGTGTATTGGCAGGCTCTGTAACAAAACAAAATATCACAGCAGCTATTGACACTCAGTTGAATATTTAATACTCAAAACTGATCAGAAAATTCTCTTCTAAAGAGGAAGTGAAGTGAAAAGCCTTTTTCAGTTATTCACCCTTGAACGCCATTTAAAACCATCCCTCATGAGCATGCCATAGAGGCAGTGATGAAAGTTGTAAACATCAACCTTTGTGGAAGAAGAGGCCTCTCAAAATAGGTGTGTCTGCCAAACATTTGTATGTGTAAACATTCCCTTGAAGAGATAATTAGGCACAAAATCATACATCCTTCCTCTGTAGGGATGGTCCTGGGAGCTAATTTTCTGATGGACAATTCTAGGAATTTCTCTGTGAGCAGAGGCAAAGCAGATATTTTTGAAAAACAGTTGCAGCTTTGCCATCATGTCTCCGTAATGCTTGGATGTCAGCAAAGTTGTGCATGGAGCCTTGCTGTCTCATCACACAGACACAGCAGGAGTTGGCTTGTGGTCCAGAGATAATGCCCTTGAGGCAGATCAGATATATGTTGAGAAGGGGTCCCAAGAAGTGAGACGAGGTGGCTCATCCAAGATTAGCATGGCAGACCCAAGGCAAAATCCCAACCATCTGAAACCCTAAATAGCACCTTCTCCAGTGGGTTTCATCTTTTCTTTTTTTTCTTTTTGGGTCTACAGCTCAGACAATGTCTTCAGAGGATGGGTACTCTCAACCAGAACTTGCCAGCTGAACCAGGATGGAATCTTCTGTGGGTTTTGTCTTCCCTGGGATTCAAGTGTCCTGCACTGGGTGATGATTTGCATCATGCAGAGATGATGCACAGGGCTGTGGGGGCCTCCCTCAAGGCCATGCGGGAAAGTGACACACTGCATTCCTGGCAGGCTCAACTGCTCCTCCTGCTCCTGTCCTCGGTCGCTTCACAGCCGCAGGCTGGCAAGCACAAGGAGGCTATTTTTTTGGAGTGAGATGGAATCCTGGGCATCAGGAGGGAGGAAAAATGATCCCATACCAGCTTTCACATCTCTGTTCTCCCCTTTGACAGAAAGTTGGGTCAGTGGTGTTTTTGTTACTGGTTCTTTCTCCCTTGCCAAAGAAAGCATTGTGACTAACTCCTCATCATACATGTTCAACAGTGTTTCTGGGATCAGGTCCTTCTCACGAAAACAAACATAATTCCTCTTACCTCCCCTCCCAGCTATCCTGTAACATACGTAAGTGTTCAGGGAAGCCAGGAACGTATTTTAATTCAGATCATTATTAATAAGTACAGGAGCTATGAGTTTTCCCCTCTTCATTCAAAATGAATTATGTTTTGAAGAAAAATATATCCATCTTACAAAGTTTTAATCCAACGGGACACCTCTTAATTAAATTAACTAGTGAAAAGGAAATACTTGAAATAAGGGTGCAAGATAAATATTTGTACCGTGCACATTCTAATTTATCACAGCCTCAAAAGAGTCCATAAGGTTTGTTTTTCTTCACTGAAATGTGACACATTCAGATATCATTCTCATTTTATAAATTAGCGTATGTCACATGGGATCCCCCCCAATAGGTTAAGGATATTGGCCTGTGAGTGATATACTGCAGCTGAGAGAGCTGCAAAGCAAAGATGAGTAGTCTTGAAATGCAAGCCCTAAATTTAACATTACCCAGAGGCAAACACAGCGCTGAGCTGACTCGAGGGTGGAGGCAAGGCTGCACAGCCCTGATGTATTGTCACGTGGGAGTACACAGTGCGGTGGTGCTGCTAATTTTGAGGGAGAGAGGTGAAAGCACCCACACTCACTCCATTAATCTGCATTTGTTTCCCTAGGTGGTACCAGGATGATTATATACTGAATAACTGAAGCCCTGGTTAGGCAAAAAAGCACTGAACCCTAGGAGCCTATTTTTAAAGCACCTGATAGGTTACATTAATTGAACAGACAGTACTTTCAAATGTGTAATTTTGTTAATGATTAAATACTTGATGCCTTCACTGCTATAGGTAACTTCTACCTCTTTGGGTTTTAGTTAGCATTTTTTGAAATAAAATGCAATTCCTCTACACATACTTTTGTTTACACATTTATCTTCTCTGTGTACACGAATGCTCATGCAGTATTAGGCACACTCACACATGGGCACACGCTCAGGTGTATAAGAGAGGAGTCAAACATAGGCTTGCATATTTTTCCCCTCTATTATACATAAGACTACATTTTAAAAGTATGCAAGTTTCTACTTTATAAAAGGCTGTAATCATGCTAAAGTAAAATAGGCTAAACCATCAACAAATATGTACAATTATTCCAGGAAGGGAGTGTGCACAGGGAAAGCTCTGATTTAGAATATAATACAAGAGACTATTTCAGTTGGAAAGGACCTACAAGGATCATCTAGTCCCACTGCCTGACCACTTCATGGAGGACCAAACGTTAAAGCATGTTATTAAGGGCATTGTCCAAATGCTTCTTAAGCACTGACAAGCTTGGGGCATCGGCCACTATACCAATATAACGGCAATTGTAGAGGCAAAACAATGCTAGTGCATTTCCCAGCATAGGAAGGCTCTAATTAATTGTGAACTCAAATCATAGCATTCATTGCAGATGCCAAACTATATGGCAACTTCTGAGTGTTCAGCTCATGGCTTATATTATGTTTGACCCACAAGAGACTATTGGAACAAAGTTGCGAATACAAAAATGGAGTTTACAGAAAAGGAATTGCCAATGCATTTTTTGGTGCAAAAAACTTTATCAACACTTTCTTCAAGGAACAGAGACATCTTTCCAAATATTTTAATTGTGGGCATACTTTGGCCCAGTTTGTGGAAGAAGTTGTGCTTTTAACAGGGAAACTAGCACAGATAACTGAACTTGTCTACAGGGAGTATTTGTTGTCCTAATGATTAATAAAATCTCACATTTAAACCTTCTATTTCAGATATATTAACTATAGCTAGAAATAATTCAAGAATGGACCCAAGAACTCAAAATTAATGTGCTGACCTTCTATGCTGGACAAGGTATTGAAAATTATATCATGGATTAGAATTGATTGACATGGATGGATCCCTTGTGTGTGAGATAGGTGATGATAGGAAAGAAATGTTACTTGTTGGGAGGGAGAGTCAGGCTTCACAAATCTGTTGGCAGTCTTTGCAGTGGTCAGTAAGTATGGCACTAGGCAAGGCATCCCTGATAAAGCCTATCTAGCTTTCAAAAAATGGTACTTCGCCCCAGGCACATGGTAAAGCAAAGCTTTGGAATAATGATGGAAAATTCTCTGATAGCACTGTCTGCTACTCAGCAATGGAGGAAAACAAATAGGCAAATTAAGTATGAGATACTGCCACTTAAGGAAGTTGTTTGAGTTTTAAGTCCAAGTCATGCCATGCTTCAGCCCCCCCCCTAAAATGAATACAGGAGAGAAGAGAGAAGAAGAACAAGCATGAGGAGGGAGGGATATGACCAAGCTTGCATGAAAGGAGTGATGAAAGAGCTTATGAAAAAAGACCTATTCAGGGAGAAAGCCTATTCAGTGTTTCTCGTAATATAAGAACTAAAATTCCTCCAAGGACTTTATCAGGTTTAAAAAGAGGGCAAGGAAGTATTGATTTCACACACAGCGTGGCTGCCTCGTGCCTGTGTCTTTGCCGCCGGAAGCTGCAAAGGCTGAGAAGCTAGAGGGGCTCGAAAGGCAATTGGAGAAATTTGGAGAGGATTAGGCCATTGGTCAAATGTAGTGGCCCAGCTGCAGCTCCAGCTCAGGAAGCCCTGTGAGCACTGAGTGCTGGGAGTGCAGTGAGGACACCAGGAAAGGTCCCTGGGTGCTGTTCCTGTTTCCTTTGTGCTTTGCTCTGAGCATCTGCTACTGGCCACCGTTGGAGGCAGGATATGGGGTCGCAGCGACCCTTGGGCTGACCCTGCAGAGCTGCTCTTATGTTCCTCTGTCTCACTGAGAAATACAGATGTGCTCTGCTTTATCTAAACAAAATAAAATAATCTAACTCTAAATAAACTAAATGTTCTCCTTGAACTAAAAAAACAAAACAAAACAAAACAAAAAAAACCCCAAGAAAACAACAGAGAAACCCCAAATAAAACCAGGATAATGTTTATATTGGAGAATGCACTTTTTTTTCTTCCTGGATAATTCAAAAACAGCTGTAGGGGTATTATTCAGACTCACTCCCTCCAAAGTTCACTTTTAGGTTGAGACAAATGTTTTTGGTGCCAAAGATGATATTTGAGGAAGGCTGTAAATGAGAGAAAACAGAGTTAAGATGCAAACTGCATTTTGCTGCAACCTTAACCAATAATCTCATGATTTACAGTGAGTTTGCTAACATTTGCTTATCTACAAGGATAGAATGGCTCTGTTTTAGTGGAAGCTGTGTTTTACCAGGAGGATAAACAATAGTCTTACTGACTAATCAGGATTTCCCAATGTTGTCTCGTGAAGATTTTAGGAAAAATCTCCTCAGAATAATGCTTTTGATACTAGGGCTGAGTGATGTGAAAGAGAGCATTAGACCTGATAGTGCTTAGCTGATGCTGGGACAGGCCCTGTGTGTGTCACAGAACCTAAGGAAATCTGGAATTAATCTTGGTGGCAGGCATAGCAGGGGATTTTGCCTTCAGTAAAGACAGAATTGCCCAACACTCCCCTTCATAAGCTCTTTCTTATACTGTCTCATGACATGGGTAAACTTCAGCTCTTCAGGCTAAAATTATGCATATTAAATTTCTTTCC
>NW_008588983.1:45990-78680 GCF_000691845.1 Merops nubicus
AGAGTGGAGACAGAAATGGGGTTTTATAATCCCACCTGCTATATTCTTCCTGTAAAGGTTGCAAAGTCCCTCTGGAGATTCAGCAAAGACCTGAAACCTGGCAAAGGAACTGGTATCAAGAAAATGTGTTGTCTTGCTGTAACTGCAAACACTAGCTGTCAGTTAGTCCTGTGTTAGTTCTAAAGGCCCATTTTTACATGCTCAGAGATGAGCAGAGAGGCTGCTAACACACCAGCACTATTAGGAATACTCTTATCTCGTTATACAACTCATGTTTGGTGGGCACCATCCTAGAAAAGAGGAATTACCCTAAGCAACATTTAGGCAGTGTAAGAAAAGCCATTAACTCTTGACTTGGATCTTTCCCTTGCAGGTAAGAGTGTCTTTCCCTGCTGTGTTAGAGAGTGCTGCAACTGAGTGTGCAACCTTGGCGTGCAGATGGACTTCAACAACAAGGTCTCAGGACTTCAAAGAGAAGTCCCAGCGTCCTCCCATCTTCCAGGGAGTGATCAACCTGGTGCTCCAGAAGCAATGCCAGAGGCAAGATTGTGTGTTAGTAGCCATGGTTCTCCCCCTCTGAAGGGAAGATGAAAAATTACCAAGGGTGAGAAGTACCAGAAAGCTGTTGACATGGATTCAGGACTTGGGAAAAGAACGTAGGAAATTTGTATTTCCTGTCCTGCCAGGAGCACATTTGATGAAATTACCATAATATATATGTGCCGTAGGTTTGAATGAAGGGTCATTATATGTTAAATTAACTGTATTACAAGAGCATTAAAGAAAACAAGAACAGGAGAAACTCTTCAATCCATGAGAGGATTTGTGTGATGCCTCAAAAAAGAGATCTTCTTGCTAGCAGGAGGCCTATCATTCTTGCGGGGTCATTGAAAGAGACCCAGGGCCTTTTGCACTCGGCATGTGCAGCATAAAACAGCTTTCCATTTGCTTGATCTTTCTCATTATATTATACAACCTTGAGGAAAGAAAAGCAAGCATCAAATTTGTGATTTATGGCTTGATATTTACTCACCATATCCGGGTGCGAGTCCCACTCCAAGAAACAAAAAAAGAGACTGTAAGCCCAGAACAAAAGCTACACACTTAAGGACTAAATGTATTTTTCTTGGAGCGCTGTCACCGCTAGCTCTGCTTGGAAAGCCAACTGCCTGCTCACCCTGTGCTTCCACGTTGAAGCCTCCCTCTCCCTCTCCCTCTCCCTCTCCCTCTCTCCACTTTGCACATGGCTCCGTGGACCTTAACCCCCCTCTTCACTGCTCCTTGCTGAGAAGATTCTTGCACCCTATAGCTGGGCTAAGAAAACCCCTTTTTAATAAATTAACACAGTATGATGGGATGAGGGAGCATCTGGCACTCCTAGTTCTGATTTATTTCTGCAGCAACACACAAAACATTAACTGATAAATTATTGAAAGTCAGGGGGCCCTTGGAGGATAGGGCCATGATGAATAGTGAGCAGTTGGCATCCCACATAACCGTGTGTCCCGTAGGGCTACCTAGGGAGACGGGGAGGGGGAAGAAAAGGCCAAAGCCTTTGAAGGATACAGCTGTTAGGAATGTCTTCCTTTCAATGAGAGATTACTTTGATTTTTAACGCCTTATTTCAGCAATGGGAAATGGGATTAGTAGTCAGCTGGGAATAAATAGCAACCACTAAACTCACTTTCACCTGCAGCCTGGTCTGATATGGGATGACAATGAAGCTGAATATTGATTTACCCTAAATGAATTTTTCATTAAGAACACCAGGAGCTCCCTTAAAAGATGTGGCAGATACCAGAGCTGTCTTCTGAAATTTCCAAAGCTGGGAAATTCACTGTCTGTGCCTTACCAGTAAAAATGCCACAGTGTGCCACAGGAATCAGAATTATTTTGGAGTTAGTGTTTAAAGATATCAGAGCAAAGACCAGACAGTGTAAAATTTTCTCAATTGTCCTGGTTGTGTAGGACTTTCACAAGGAGCAGCGAAGAAACCACTCAGAAATAGCTCTCATTAATGAAAGAAGGAAAAAGAAAAGTCTCCAGGCAAGGAGATGTGGTGACTGGGATCACTGCAGGGGGCTGCTGGCTGGGGCTGCTAGGTGACACTGGGGCAGGAAACCACCCCCTCTGCCTCTGTCTGGTAACCTGGGAGCGGGGTGCAGAAAATCCACCATCGGTCATGAGAGACTGATTGACCAAAGGTTTGTTGTACACCACATTGTACAGCAGCCTTTCCAAGCCTGTGTGTATCGTGAGCTTCACTACATCCTCTGAAGCAAAACATACCCATATCTTGCATACATGGGGGTGAGAGTTAAAATGAGTGCTGTGCCCAAAAGAGAAAAAAATGAACCAGAATGAGAGCGAGGGAGAGTAGTACTTGGGGCCCTTACCACCTCTGCCTTACTCCAGCTTTTCCCACTAGATTTCTCTTCAGGAGAGAATGCTCGTACCTGTGCATGGACATCTAGAGCATCCTTATACAATCGCTTTGAAAATCCTCAGCCCAACATGCTTTTGAACGATATGATAATTTATCTGTATTATAGCTGGAAGCCAGGGTGTATCCCACAGTCTTACTGGGGAGGACTCTCACTTGCAAAGACTGTATCTCTCTGTCAATTAGTGATAGCTTCACTTTGGCTCCAAAATTTTAATTTCAGTTGCCATAGAAGCCATCAGATGCTACATCTTCCTGGGCTGCTTCTGCTTCAGACAGCTCTGCTTTCAGATCCATGAGTCTGGGGGAATTGTTCACATGTGTATCTACCTCAGTGAGAAGAAAGTCAATACAACATCTTCATGATTGTTTTCTCTTGTTTGCATCTACCTCAGTCTTCTGCTAAAATGGATATTTATATTTATTGGTTATTAATCAGTAGCCGGGGAATTCCTTAATGGTATTTTTTCCCCGCTTTGCTTTTGGCTGAACTACATGTTTTGGAAGTCCCTAAAAATTGCTAGTTAGATGATTCTCATAAACCACTGTGAATTATCCTAAACAGAAAGGCAGAAACACCAAAACACTAGTGTTATTTTTAATTACTCATTGGAAATCTCCATGTGGGTTTTTGTTGTAACTGTGAATTGCTCAGTGGGTGGGTTGAGCTGTTTGTTTTAAAACGTCATGGAGAGTTGCAAAACAGCAGGTGTGGAGCAGTTCAGGCTCCCGCAGAGTGGGGGGGGTGCAGGAGGAGCCGGTCACAGACACCCCACGTACGTCAGCGGGAGCTCTGGCTTCCCCTGCCCAGCCCAGACAGTGATGGCGTGTTGTCTGGAGAAAGCTCACTTCGACTGTGCCAGCTTGAGAGTCACCGGGCATGGATGCCAGAGTACATGAACTTACACTACTTTTCTGAAGGGCTTCACAACCCAGGCTGGGCTCTGGGCTGGCAGGGCTCAGTTCAGGCTTCCTCTGATGTTTCACGCTTTATCCACTCCTGTCTACTCTCTTAGCACTACCCTATTGCAGCTACCACAAGCCAATGGCTAGTGAGTTGCCCCTCTGGAGGTACTTGTAACACAGATGGGTCAAGATATTTTGGTGCACGTTTAAAACCTTCCTCACTGCCTCTAACTCTCCCTAACTCTATTTCCAGCAGCCTCTTTATTCCTCAGTGACATCAGTGCAGGCTGTCCTTGCTGCCTTGCCTCCCTTCCCCCTCCCTCTCTTTCTGTCAGCATGTGTTTAAAGCTCCAGCAAAGAGACCGGGTCTGAAGGGACATCAGAGACCAAATTGCTTCTGACAACCTGTTCTCTTTGCCAGGCCTCTGAATGCACCCAGCAGCACCGACTCTGCCTCCTGCGCTGGGAGACACCATTAGGTTGCAGCAGGTACCTACTCTGCTCATACAGGACGTTGGTTTTTCTGTAGCTAAACCAGTGTGTTACTTCAGTGCACTGAATGAAAGAAAAACATAGTATAGACATGTCATTTAAAGTACCTTAATTGGAATAAATGCACCACTGATTGTATCAACAGTGTCCTAGCATGAAAACAAAACATTTATTCTGTTTAATGGATTTTTTTCCCCCCCCTCTGCTTCTCATACAAACAGGGGCTTATTATCACCACTTCCACTCCTATATTCCATACGTGATTCCAAATCAAATCCTGAGTTATTTCATCTCTTGCCTGGCAGGGGCAGTTTAACGTATCAAAATCAGCCTAACTTACATCTGCTTTGCAGATCATCACTGGCATACTTTTAAAATTGTTATATGTCTATAACGACACCTTCCTCCCCTCCCCCAGTGTTCCAGTAATGTCAAGATTTATTAAACCTGAAGGTCCAGTTGTGACCTTGGCTCCCACTTGCTAAATCTGAACCTCTGGGGTCTATAAATCTGTGTGCACTGTTCGATTTATAGAAGTGAACATCTGCTTATCATACAATATTTAAGTTGCAGGTGTATTCTACCAGTAAAATAAACACATGAGTTCATGATTGCTTAGGCAATAGGACATTAGACAGATGTTGAAGACATGGCCATGCTTTTGCCTCTTGGGACAGCCCTCAGTGGGAGCTCTCTCCATTGGCAGAGCTGCTGGACAGCAAGGTGGCTCTTGGCTCTGCATCACCAAGAAGTGAAGGCAGCACAGCTTTCACCCCAAAACCTCAGCCTAATCATCTGCCCGTGCAGAGAATGTCCGGCTGAGACACACACAAATCACATAAGGAAAAAATCCTCATCCTCCTGCCTCTCCTACATCTGGTGGGAAAGGCATCAGCCCACGGAAGGACGGTTAGCTTTCTGCATGGCCTGGGGAATGAGAGGCAGAACGGTGACTCTGTTTCTTCATTCATATGATGAAAAATATGATGCACAAGAGAACGCCACCTCAGAGTGCGCACAGACCTGCGAACACCTGAAGATGATGAGAAAGGCTGAAGAGTCCTCGTCCGCAGTGCAAGGAAAGCATGACTGAACACAAATCATTGGAGAGAGAAAACGAAAGAAGCAGAAAGTATTCACTTTCACTCTGAGTGGAAAGGAGTAAAGAGGAGGTGACCAAGCAAATATAATTAGAGCAAGTGATGGCTGAGTTAGGAAACAGAAGGGCAGAAGCAAACCATGCTGAGTTTGTGCAGCCCATAGGCTACGACCAGGACAGAGGATTTCTGACAGCTAAGGAAGCCAGGGGAGACAGCAGTTTCACTAACAAAAGAGGGAGGACGTTAATTACTAAAATTACTGAAAATCTTCCTAGTTTGGGAAGAAAAAGTTGAGACTTAAATACAGCTTATGTTTTGAGTCTGTCTCACAACAAAACTGAGTCCAAGCAAGCATCCTGGCTAGATCCTAACTCCCTGTTGGGAGGTTTCTGTCTTCCCCACCTCCTTGCCTGCATGGGGGCCAGCTGGGAGCTATGGTGTGCCTGGGATGCCCAAGGGTGTGCAGTGTGGTGCTCCACAAAGATGAAGGAGGCTGATACAGCCCTTTGGGACAGCAGGATCACTCCACGCAACTCCTCCTCAGCTGGAGGCTGGTCACACCATACACAGAAGTACCACTCCAAGCAGTGCCTGGAGAGGAACTGAGTCCAGAGCTGTAGTGAGCATGCACAGAGGCTGTGGCACCATTTCTAGTTGCCCTCCATGCCCATGGCTGTCAGGAGTAAAAACTCTCTCCTGGTTTTGCCCAGGAGGTGACTTGTAAAGGACATTGGCCCAGCACTGGGTGAAGTGTCAATTGCAAGCAGGTAGCAAAGGTGTCTTTGAGCACGAGACCTTTATAAAAGCACATTTACATCTTGAGAAGAACTTCTGCTCCCTTTTTGGGATAAAGAGCCACTCATCAACAAGTCCATCTCCCACTCTGGAGCATGGGGCTGTCTCCTCCCACCTAGCAGCTGGCTGGGGAGGGAACTGGCTGTGATGGATGCAGCTGCACAGCATGGCCTGGTGCTGGGCTGAGAAACTGGCTGGGGTCTCACAAGCCATGTAGCTGTGCCAGTAGTGGCCTGGCCCCCAGCTAGGCAGCCTTGTTTTACAGGAGGAGAGAGGAGGGCTGGAACCAGAGTGTTTCCAGGGCAGAAACCAGGACCCTATTCTGCCCAGGCACGGGGCTGGCCACTGTGCTTCTCCCTGCTCACTGCTCCCTTAAGGCTCCAAGGTGTACATGTGGCCCTGGGGCAGCCTGTGACACTGCTGGAGCTACTTGGTGCAGCCTTGCACTGAAAATGTGAATCCACTAATTGGAAAGATTGGACATGACATAGAGAGTTGCAGTGGCACAGGATGTAATTTACTTTGCATTTGCTCCTGTGTGTCCCTATGGCAGGCAGAGCTCTGCAGCTAGAGGCAGCCCCATCAACCTGTTGCATAGATTTTGGAGGGTGACCAACTTAGTTCAGTAAGTTACCCATGAAGGAGAGCAGGAGGGCTTGCAGTTAACATAAAAAAGCACCTGAAGAAAAAAAGATTGTGAAATATTTTAGCTCTACTTCTATAAAAACATCTATTAATACACTTCAAGACCTTCCATCATTGTTTTCTCCTCCCTTCAGGATAGTCTAACCCCAGCCATAATTTAGCATGAGGCATGAATATCTTCACTTATTTTACCCATAAAAGACGAAAATTGGGAATTTGTTCAGACTGCCAGGAGTCTGGAATTTGTTGATGAATGGACATTTGGCTGAACATAGTGAATTCCCAGCTAATTGAAAGCAGATAACAAAAGTAATGCATTTACCTTGAAAAACATAATTTTCCTAATAAATAATCAAAATGGCAGTCTTCTGACAGATGAAATAAGAAAAAAAACTTAAATAAATTCAGGATTAATTCCTGTCCTATATATTATAGCATACTTAACAGTCATACCTCATGAGGAGATTAAAAACTATAAATCTTTTTTCAGCACAGTCCCAGAGAATACTTCGGTCTAGGAAGTGCAAGGGCAAACCTGTTCAGGGGAGTGTGGTTTCAGTCATCATCAGCCCATGTTTCTGTCTCCAAATATCATACCTAAGCAAAAGAATGCAGAAACTGGAGGAAGAAACCAATCTCAAAAAATTATAGGGGGTAGCCAGCGTGATCACAAGCAATTGAATTTGTATCTTTGTAGGTGTTCATGTTTCTCATCTCCTTCCTCTCCATGAGGGAGGCCCAGCAAGCCTGTTTCACATTGTACTGATGGGAAACTGTGCCTGATTACCACACGTCAATCAAGGGGCAATGATTTTCAGCTAAAAGGAGGTTAACAGCTGAGAACATGTTAGCTTGAAACACTTGTCGATGATCTGAACACGCCCTCCATTTTAAGGAAAAAAATAGAGAAGGATCCAAACAAAAGCATAGGGGTCCAAATATCCTGATCTGGGTAGGGCTATGACTTGGAAACCATTCTGGATCTAGAAGCTGGTTCCTCCCATCTTTATTCAACAGGACAAAATTAAACTGCACATCTGAACTCCACCAAAGTGTAGAGTTTTTCAAAGTGGAAAGGTGGAAATTCTTTTTATAGCTTTAGTTTGGCGGTAATAATTTGTGGTGGGATTGTGGTTTGAGTAGAACAAAATGTTCTCGAAGAGACATGAAACCTGGTGATTTTTAGTCTGTTAAACTGCAAAACTTGGCCATACTAATTGGAAGCATTATTAATCTGGGTTAAGTTTGGAATTAGCTTTCAATGAATTTGTAGCAGGTTGTGGTTTTGGGCAAAAGCCATGGAAAACTTGGTAGTTTCACAGATTTTTTATAGGAACAGGGGGAGAAACCATGGTGATTCTACATGAGTTGTGATTTAAGACTGTAGACTTTGTGAAACTGATGGGCTACAAGGCTCTGTGAACTAAAAGAGCAAGTCCTGCAAATGGAATCTTCCCACTGAGTGCAGCTGATCTGCTCACAGAGATGCTTCTCATCAGATCAGCTTTTGGGCTAATAAGCAGAAAAAGATACATCTGGCTTCTTCATGAAATCAATAGGCAAAAAGTTCTACAAGGCCACAAAAGGAGCTGAGGAGTAAGAAGGGATGGGATAAATGATTTTGAACTGCTAGCTTCCTTGCTACTAAACATTCACTAATTTGCAAGATCAGTAAGTTCTATTATCATGGTGAAATTGCCATACTCTCAAGACAGAGTTAAAAGAAAAACTGCTGAAAAGCTTGACAGTGGCTAAACACGGTGGCTGCACTTGCCAGGACATCTTATTTTTGTTCATCTGCAAGGTCATATAGCTGGGTAAAATCTGGGAGTGTTTGAGTACTCTGTTGTGAAAAGAAAGGTCTTCCTAGTTGTCTCAGTGGTGAGACAGCTTGCTGGACAAAAGGCTTACTCGCTGTGTGTATCATCACTGACTGTTTTCTCAGAATTTTTTATGCTTAGAATAGACCTGAGTTATCTAGACAAATCTTCATTGTAACACAACTCATGGGATCTACTTAATTTTCTTCCTGCTTGAAATTTCCTGAATTCAATGTTTCACAGTACTTTTTGGGGAGGTTGTTTGTTTTTAGGGAATTCTCCAAACTGTATTAGAAACCTATCCATACCAAGGAGCCTATTGGTGAAGTAACTCTGGCAGTTAATTATTCTCCACTCTAAAAAACAGTGTCTTGTTTCTGTCAAAATGAATCTAACTTCACCATCAGACCATGAGAGTTGTTAAACATTTGTCCACCAAATGAAAGAGCCATCTCTGTGAAAGCTCTGCTGTCTCTGTAGCCATAACTCTTTACTATCAAGACATCCTCGAGCCTTCTCTGGACAAGGAACATAAAATGAGCTGTTGAGTCTCTCAGAATAAAGTGTGCTTTCCTATCCTTTAATCAAGTTAGTGTGTTTTTATAAGAATCCTCTCCCATGTTTTTCAGGACTCTTTTTCTGAACACCAAAACAATTGTAGGAGTCACTGAGGATACCTTGCTCATTAGTGGACTCTGCTTTGCACAGCCAAAAGCTGTCTTGGTCTCCTTTGACACTGAGCTCGAGTTCAGCTGACTTTCTACCAGGATCCAGAACTCTTTTCAGAATCATGTATCTCCTCATTGGTTAAGTCTGGCCTCCACTGCTGTCCCTTACTTTGCTGTGTCACAGAGCAAACCTGATTTGTGTCCCAGGTCAGCAGTTACTTCTTTACCATTCCCCAGTCCCTCACATCTTTTGTCTTACTTGCCAACTCCACCAGCATGGTACAGTTCTTAAAGAGAACAAGAACCCAGCTCATAAGATTGGCCAATTCCCCAGAGACAGTTTTATTTGGGGACCTATCAACTGGTAAAATAGTCCAACAGTATCATTTATGTCAGCACTGTTATCTTTACCAATTAAATTTGTACATGCTCCAATATGATAATATTATTTGAATAGGTTCTGTTTTTAATAAATTCGTGATAATTTCAATGTAGTTCTATTTTTTCTCCTTTAATGCTTAATAGAATCCCCAAATAACCATTCTGTTATTTTGTTCAGATTGATGTAAGGCTGACAGGCCTATATTTATTCATGTCATGTTAGTTACTCTATTTAAGTGCTGGCACAACATTATCTCTCCTTCACATCTCTAACTTCTCTAGTGTTCCAAGACTTATTCAAAATCAGCAACAGAGGTTCACTGAACATCTTTGCCTCTTGGATGCAAATTATTCAGAAACTGCCAATTAAGAATTTCTAAGTTTAGAAATTATTGTTATAAAAGAGAGGGTTGTTTTCTTACATAAGACACAGTGTGTTATCTGGCTTTTCCCCAAATGCAAGTGGGAAATATTTACTCAACATTTTTACTTCTTTGGGTTTATTATTGGTAATCTTAGCATATCCGTATAGAAGCAATACAGTATCTTTCTGATGATCCTATTTGTAGCTAACATAATTTAAAACTCGTGCTGACTGTAGGTGTCTACTTGTGCCTCTTTCATACCATACTGCCATAATTTACAGCCTGTAATTCATATTAATTAGTATCAATTTACTCTTTTTCTTGTTCAATATCTTCTCTGGACTTAGGTCTTTAGTACGGGTTCTCAACTTACTGGACATCAGAGGTCTCACCCTAGAGAGACCACTTATGAATAGCCATCAATAAGCAAAGCTTTGACCAAACTCAAGCTTTATGGGACACCAATAGTCACTCAGGGGTGAAAGACACTCCGTACCTGTCACTGATCTGCTGTCATTAAGCAGTTCTCTATCATCCACATTTCTTTCTTTAATTTCTTCCTTGTGTTACTCTCAGTTTTCTGAAGCCAAGTTTTTCAAAATACCCAGCCCTGGCTGGGGCTATGTCATGATGATCCCAGCAAACATGATCCAGCCATGATGGCTTATATCTATGCAGCCACTACTTTGCACTGTCTAATCTACTGGTAACCTGTAAAGGAAAAAATTGCAGCAGATAGTATATTGCACACCAAATTTTACACACTACGTCTTGTACACTGCGTGTATTTAAGTTATGCTGTGTCTCCTGGATGTCTGGATATGCCATAAATGTGTTGGTAGATGCAATGGGGGGGTCTCCCACTTGCACTACACAAGCTGCAGCACCCATGACAACGCAGATTTTTGTCCCTGTTCACCATAATCCAGAGAACTAAATTCAAACTTCTCTTTTGGCTTTGGAGTTGATTGCTGGTTGTACCTATCGCAGACACCATTTCTGAGGACACTAATCCATAATAATATGAGAACGTTCATTCCTGAGTTGCTAAAAGCTTGGAAACAGGCCAAAACCCTTTTCACAAACAGTGCAAGTCCTCCTTAGCTGGTGCTCAGCTGATCTTCCTGAAATACACAAGAAAAATTGATTTAAACATTCCAGCCATGGGAATCTTCCCAACAGATTTCAGTGATAGGGACCAGGTCAAGCTTGTGTTTCTAAAGGAGCAAAAATTGTTCCAAATTCACTACACAAGCAATTACAGAATGTCTTCTCTTGGTCTGTAAAGATGTTTTTTCCTGAAATTTCTGGTTTGCTGCTAAAGGAATAGTCAGATCTTCTCTTGCTTGTCACCCCTTTGCTCCAATGTGCCAGGAATGTTGGTTCCTTCTCGAGGTGGAGGCTCCCCAGTCCACCGCAGCCCCTGCACTAGAGAACAGAGCCAGCTGAACCACAATCCAATGATAGCTGCTCTTGGCATTTTAAAACGGCCAGTGGTAATTTTGCTTATGAAATAAAGTTTCTAGCTGTTTCTCACGTAGCACAGGAGACAGCCTGTCTCAGTGCAAATTGAATTATTATAATAAAGCAATCATCCTTTTACTGCTAATCTACCCATACTCTGATGGGGTTGTGCCAAGTGATAAACAGAGACAATAGCAAAACCAGCAAAGATATTGGCTGCATCCCACCTAAAAGTCCCCCCAAGTCTTTACAGAAGTATGGAAAGAGAATCTAGGTTGGACCCATATTCTGTGGTAGTTAGGATCAAGATAAAGAAGTGAAACATGAGGTCATTCTTCTTTGAATGCGCAATCCATTAATTACATTTATTAGGATAATCTGGCTGGTTTTCATACTGATTTAATGGAAACATGTAATTTCTTGAAAATCCCAGATTTATTTTGTTGTTGATACTCAGTTTTAGGTCAAAAGCACAGAAAGAGTAAGTTAACTTGAAACAAACTGGTCATCTATTATCAAGGGCTTATTCTGCTTTTTGTCTGTGTTTGCTGGATGATAATGGTGATGCTGAGGCCAGTCATCTCAAAAATCATTCTCCAAAAGGAAATCACCTTATACTTGGGGCTGATGGCTTGCTCTGACTGCAGAGGTGGAGTCTATCTGAGGCAAGTACACACACAAGACTCAAATTAACTCAGGGCAGGATTAATCTCACCTGGCTTTAGGAAGCCAGAAGGAAGGTTTTCTCATCAGTGGAGAATAGCGTGTTTGTCTGGAACCTCAGTCCACCATTTTGCACTGAAAGTTGCAGTGATTTGATCCATTTCTTTAGATTTCAGACTTGTGATAGGACAATGCAATTCTCACAGCTCTTCCCTTCCGACTGTCCTGCCAGACTTGGAATGCTCTTCAGCCATTTGGGAAGGTATTATACTTGCAAATTCATTTATTACTTTGACTTTGGCATTCTCATTATACCCCTGGCTGTACATCTGAACTACTACCCCAGCTCAGTTTGCCTTCTTGTAAACTTTGCTGATATGTGAAGTGTTGGATGGGTCCTGTACAGAGCATGTTGCCCTATTAAAACACATTTAAAGAGTCCTGTAAACCCTGGAGATTAACCCCAATGTTTTTGCAGAGTTATAGATGCTAATTCTTGCATATTTGTCGTTCCAGAGCATGGCCTGGTGGCAAACATTCTTGCTACCCCACACCATTTACGTCAATGGGATTTGTCCATGCTCTAATTCCTTAGGATAGAGAAAAGAAGTGATGGGGAAGTGAGGAATATGGGCATTTACCATCCTGAACTACATTAGCTGGTCATAAAATCTTACAGCTATCTCATATCAGGAGAGGTCAGACTGGGAAATAGAAGAAGGATCTTCCACAGATAACGGTTTTAGTTAAGACTATATTGATAAGAGGTCTTGCCCTGTTGGAAGAAGAATTTTCTCTTTCAGTTTTTGTTAACGTTCCTGAGATAGGACACATCTGTGTATGATCTCTCCTCCTTGTCCTACCAAATACACTGAGTTGGTAGCAGGAACCCCACAAACCTCCAGCTTCCTCACCAGCTGTAGGCATCTTAATCTGCCCAGCACCCATCAGTTTCTTCTCATCTGGGTTTAGCAGATTTTTAACATCTACAAGGTTCTGTCTGGTGGTGAAACAATAAATAAAGGAGTAATGGACTCAACTGTTTGGTATATATGGATGTAGCTGTAGAAAAATATGTTCTGTGTGTTCATATAAATATGTATATATATTAGTTTAGTTCATCCACGTGTTTGGGTGTACATGTGTGTACACACATGCATGTACAGTTTGACTCATATTTATATGGCTAAAATAAATCTGAGCAAATTCAGTTTGCCTGAGCTGACACATAAATATACCACTGCATTTGACGATGTCTTAAGTAACTTTGAAGATCTCTGTAAAGCTAATCCTGGCAATGTTTTGGTGGTACAGAAGGCATGTTTCTAGTGATATCTTTAGGAGACAACAGATATCACAGAATGGTAGGGGTTGGAAGGGACCTCTGGAGATCATCTAGTCCAAACCCCCTGCCAAAGCAGATTCACCTACAGCAAGTTACACAGGAACACATCCGGATGGGGTTTAAATATCTCCAGAGGAGGAGACTCCCCAGACTCTCTGGGCAGCTTGTTCCAGTGCTTTGTCATCCTCAAAGCAAAGAATTTATTTTCTTATGTTTAGGTGAAATTTCCTGTGTTCAGATTTGTGCCTGTTGCCCCTTGTCCTGTTGCTGAGCACCACTGAGAGAGTCTGGCTCCATCGTTTTGATGCTTGCCCTTTAGATATTTGTAAGTGTTGGTAGGATCTCCTTTTAGTATTCCCTTGTTCAGGTCTCTCAGCCTTTCCTTATAAGAGAAATGTTCCAGTCCCCTCATCATCTTTGTAGCCCTCCGCTGGACTCTCTCCAGCAGTTCCCTGTCTCTCTTGACCTGGGTAGTCCAGTGCTGACACAGTACTCCAGATGTGGCCTCACTAGTGCGGAGTAGAGTGGGAGGAGAACCTCCTCTGACCTGCTGGCCATACTCTTCTTAATGCATCCCGAGATACCATTGGCCGCCTGCCTTGACCACAAGAGCACAGTGCTGGCTCGTGATTAGTTTGTTATCAGCCAGGACTTCCAGGTCCTTCTCAGCAGAGCTGCTTTCCAGCAGGTCAGCCCCTAACTTGTAGTGGTGCATAAGGTAATTCCTCCCTAGGTGCAGGACCCTACACTTGCAATTACAACACTCAGTGGAGCCACATCTAGCTCAAGAATTTTAACTTTATGGCTAAATTGGCTTTTTAGGGAGAACTAAAGTTTATGAGAGAGACCACCATGGAAGGAGATGATGAGGATGGAAAGGCAGCACAGCTCTGCTCAAGTGCTTTGGGAACAGCTGCTGGACAGAAAGGTGGTGAGTGGTACCTGCAAGGAACTCCTTTCCTGATGTTGATTATTCCTGTCTTCAGGAGAACAGGTCTTTATAGGTTTAATGTTTTATCCCCCTCTAATTTGGTAAATAAACAAATGCTATCAATAAATTACTGGCTTTATTATCTTCTTATTTTGGATTCCAAATTTTTGCTGACCACTGTGATTAAGATGAGGTGAAGAAATTGGTCATCCTCACACTAGCCAACTCAAACCTATTTTTTTTTTGATGGAGAAGTATTATTTGAAGCTTGAACGAAGAAAAAAAGTACTCTACACAATTGGAAAACCAAGAGGCATTAGTAGGACGATTAAAGGAAAGCAGATCTTGCCATCTTTTTTGATTAGCATGCCACTTGACAAAGCCGGGCTAATGATTTTTTTCAGAAAAAAATCTGTTGGATTGATTTACTTTCTAATGTGTTTCCAAGAGAGCTCATTATTTTGAATACATTCATTAATCAACAATACTTTCTGCATAACTTTTGAAAAACATTTCTTATTCTCTTGGCCTAGAGCAACTCACAATGCATAACAAGTATTTATGATGCTTCACCATGTAGCATGGTTCTGCAACCTGCCTAAGGAGGTGCAGCTTAAAGAAACAGGTTTCTAGTAACTTTATCTATTACTGAGATGTATCTAGATGGAGGTAAACTCACCTGTTGTCCTGGTTCCGTGTAAAAAGGGGTTCAGGGCAGAACCCACACGGAACAGAACTATGTACTCGCCTCTCCCCCCCCACCGCGAGCGACACTTTTGAAAAAAAAATGAAGTATATTGTTCAACAAGGAACAGAAAACGAGAAAGGGAGGTAAGGAAAATAATATAGACAAAGATTAGGGGAATAATACAAAAACTAAAATATACAAAACCCTCAGAAATGGTTCCAGGGTCCCACAGAGTGAAAGGAGAACTTTCCTCTCCGAGCTCCAAGGCAGGAGTGAAACAAGAAACCACTCCCTGCCTCTTATCAGAGTGTGTGTGGGAAAGGGAGGGAATACAATGGTTCACCCCCACCCGGGGTCCTCCCAGTTGCTGGAAGGTCACGACCCCATTCCAAGCCTCAAACCACAACACCTGTATAAGAAGATTCTATGTACAACATAGATGGCAAAAAAGATAGGCTTCCTTTGGCTTTTGGAGTATGCCGGGTAAGTAGATCTTTGGAAGCTCTTTCCCTTAATCCCTTTGCTGTGCCCAGTGTTGGTAAGCAGATATGACTAGGAGAGGTTTGTGAAATAATTATTGCATCCAAAATGACCTGCCTGCTTATCCCTAAGAGTTGACTGTGCTCCCAAATTAAAAACCTAAAAGGATGCCCTTGTAAAGAGTCACAAGCATCCATCTTCAGGTGGTGTTGAGCACAGCCATTTTACTACTTTATGATTACCTGGTGCTTCTGAAGGCAAGTTTTGCCCTGCCTTGTTAAAAAAAAAAAAAAAAGATATTAACAAAATGTAATCCAGGATTCATTTCTTAGTATTTAAAACTGCATCTACACTAGTTTGCAGAATGATTCTTGTGGCACTTGTGAGACGGCTGTCACCTGGCTGTGCTACGTACTTTTAGATACACTCTCAGGATGGACTGTCTTTTAACTTGTGGGACATGGGCACACATGGTGTTTCAGGCCATGTTTATATTGCAGCCTGTAAGCAAGTCCAAAACTTAGCACTCTTTTATCTCTTTTTTTTTTTTTTTGTGTGTGTGCGCTTTACAGTAATTACATTCTCCTGTAAACAGTTGTGTAGACACTGCATGGAAGTTTTACTGATAATGGTTGAATTTCACATCTTGCCCTTTCACAACATTTCATTTAGGAAACTTGCCTCATGTAAGAGCAGGCTCTGTGTCTTGCTGACCCACATGCTTGCACCTAGAGCAAGGGTTACAGTGAAAACAAACCCATAACACCCGCGAAGAGCTAAAGACAAATTTGCCTTTGGATGACTAAGAAATTTGAGCTTGTTATCTCAAACAGAGAAAACATCAGGAGCCAAAATTACTTCATCTTGGAGCGGCGTGGAGTTGGATGAAGACAGCTCCTCCACAAAGGGAGAGGAGGAAAAGCTCCCCTTCCTTCTTAGTCATTTGCTAATTTCATACCTGACATGGGGTGACCGATAGCTTTAAATGACAAATCCATTCATCCTGTTTGCTTATGAGTGCTGACTGCAGCAGCTGATCTTCCTGCAGGGTGTGGGCCAGGGTGCTGCGAGAGTTTCCCACGGCTGTGCAGCACCCTTCTGAGCACCACAGCTTGGACCTTGGGGCTACCAAAACAGCAGCCAGGCATGAGATAAGTGTGCTGCACTCTGCCTAAGTAGAAAGTCTCCTCATAAAAAAGAGAAAAACTATATCACTGGTAATGTATTTGGTGACAGAAGACTGGCAAGTTTTGTTTATATTCCTGGCACCGTAGTGGCCCCTTGGGGTTGGTCTCCCCACTGTTTTCCTCTCAGTGGAGCTAATTCAGATATTTGTTTTGCAACGTATTTTATGTGTAGACCCTGTATGCTCCACTTTAGCAGGAATCTCTTCCATGGCCACAGCAGGTCTTCGCAGGAGCAAAGGTGGCCATGGGAGTAAGGGTGGCTGCTGAAGCATCTGCATTCTCATTCCCTACATGTGCCCAAAGGGAGCGGAGAAGCCCCCGGGCTACTGTGTAGGGGTCTCTCTGCAAAGGCCTTGGCAGACAGGTGAGACAGCAGGCAGCTATCAGTCTTTCAGCATTATGGGGAGAGCCTGAAACTTCAGGATTTCCTAGTCGCTAACAAATGTACCTTGACTGGATCTATTTTATTTCTTCCTCAAAGAGGAAAAGAGAAGATATTGCTGTTTGGGTCTATAAAGAAGTCTAACAGGGAGGAGACAAACAGACCTGAGCAGCTCGCAAAGTAAAGCAACACATAGCTGTTGGTCTGGGTGAAGGATTGCTTGGGTGTGCAGTTACTGGAAAACATATGGTTTGAGTGACAGTGCAAGCAGTTTGTTATAAAGCCTTGGGAGGCACTGGGTTCCTGCTAACCTCGCATCTGCTGATGAGCAGGGAGCCTGCAGGGGAGAGTGTGGGAATGATGGCTGCATGGCGAAGGGTGGCAAACAACTCAACCCTGAGGATGCTGGCCAGCCCCCCAGCTGCCTGGCTGTGGGAAAGACAGCCAGCATTCCTGTTGGAATTGCCAGCTTTTTGTGGAAGCCAAGACTGCAGCATCACAAGTGAACGAAAAGTGACAGCCTCAAATGAAAACAATTCGGTGGATTGAACGAAATGTGTAGAAAATGCGTGTTGCTTAGAAACACGCCACACTGCCTTTCTGCTTGCGAGGGCAGTGAGGTTAGAGCCCACAATGATGACCACAGAGACAGCAACCAGTTGCTCATTGTTTCAAGGAAGGCCCCGTGTTTACGGTTTGTTGTCCCAAGAAATTGCTTGTTGCATTAGTCTGTGACTGATTATCAAAAAAAATCTGTTGCCTGTTTTTAAAATAGACTTTTTCGCCCATACCTGAGCTCATGGTGTGGAGCTTTAGCTGGATGAGCACAGGAAGGGGAGGCTGGTGGTAGGCTGACTTGAATTCAGCATTCATACCAGCTCCAGCTTGCTTGGCCTTGGGTTAGCGTTAAGTAAGTCGTGGCTTAGCTAGGGCTGCCCACATCTGCTTCCCTGCTTTAGCTCTGCACAGGGACTCCTTCAGACGAGTGAGGCTGGAGGGATGAGTAAGTCAGCTTGTCTGGTCTGACCCCTGAATGATGTTTTCCTGCTTGGATGAGCACAGCAGAAGAAAGAAGGTGCAGATCATGGGAAAGTGGTCAGAACCTCCCTCACTGAGCCAATTGCTCAGACTTTACCCCTCTGACTGTGTCAGGTGCCTCTTTCAAAAACCTTAATTCACACTGTTAGGAGTTTAATTTTAGGCTCATGCCTCCCACATGTGGTTTTTATACTGTGGGAAGCCTTCAAACATATCACACTTAATCTGTTTATCCTTACTCATTTTCTTGCCATGCTCGATATTTGTTTTTAATCAAGAACAACTTTTCTGTCTCATGCATTCATCCAGCTAAACGATAATGTGCAGTTCTGCTTCAAGAAGTCACTATGTGCTTGCTGTGTCCATTCAAAGCCAGGCTTGCTGGATTGGGTGGCAATATGGCTTTTTCTTCTGCTGTCCCTGAGCAGCCGGCTCAACTCTGAGGCAGTAAAATAAGCTGCATCAAAACAAATGGAAGACAATTTTTCTCTCTTTGGCCAGCTGTGGCACTTTGAGGATGCTTGTAGGACTGTTTGTAGGAGGGGAGTAGTAAGGACAGAAAGGTTCTTGTTTGAGTGACCCTGCCCATCTGCTCGTTAGAAAAAAACAGAGCAAGTGAAAGCAGCAAGAGCTTTGTTATGGACTTCCATAAAACCAGGATTAAACTTGCCTACTTTTATACAAATAAAGTAAATTTTGTGCCCAATACATCTGACACATTTCACATTGAATTTACTAGTAGCTGAAATGGGACCTTGGGTCTGAAATATAGTAAACTCAGAGCCACGACCATATTTCACTGGGGAGCCTACCGTCTCATACCGCAGCTGATGTTGCCAAGGCACAAGTATGTGGAAGACAAATACAGATGTTTTAGCTCTGTAAAAGTTGGAGTCAAACTGGTGGAAGAGCTGGATTAAAAGAAAACACACTCTTGCTTCCCTTACAGTCACTGAAGCTGTGTCAGAAAGAAAGGAGAATGCTCGTCCACAACATGTATCCATACAAACATGAGTTTGCAGGGTGTTAGAGGAAGTAGTTTCTATGAAAGTAGCTTTGTAAAAAGATTAGGAAAAATGGTGTGTGAGGGGTTTGTTTTGTTCAGCCATCAGATTTTAAACTGCCGCTTTACTTCTGTCGGCTATTTCAAGGAATGTGAGTTGTTTGGGAATACCTGACACACACAGCAGGTATTTTCCATGTCAGATTCACCATTTAGGAGATATCATTATGTTTTTCAGCACTCATTTTTATCTGCTAGTGAATGAATCTATGTTCCCAGCAGAGCTGTCCGGGTTGAATGGATATCCCGTACACACGGACTCCTCACAGATGTTGCCAAACACCAGTGCTTTAAAGCTGCTTGTCTTTCACCTTCCATGTTTGTGTACAAAATACCCTTCAAAAAGTACATGCTCTGGAGGTACCAAGGGTTAAGTGAGGCATAACTATATCTAATTTCTCTTTACCCACCCCCTCTCACACAAACCTTCCTCCAAGCCACTTCTAACATCAGCCTTGCTTTGTTTCCTAAGAGGTGTTTTTCTGCGTGGCCAGGCTTTATAGCACCCTGCACCAACGTTGATCTGTTTCTTCTCTGCTCCTTGGAGCATCAGCTTGGATATGGGTAATGGAGAGAGGCCACACTGCAGAGTTGTAGTGTGACACTGACAGTGAATTTGTCCCTTATTAAAGAAATTTCCCAGCAGTAATTCAGTGTTTCTCTTGATACAGTGACAGTTTTGGTTTTGGCTTCTTTCAGCACCCACATAACTCAATGACTGCTTCTTTATAGAAGTAGCCAGTAAGGACTTGAACCATCTGACACTCCACAGGCAGGTGTAAGAAATGCTAAATAAAATAAATCCATAACATCAGTAAAACTTCTAGAAGAAGGATGAGATCTGAATTTTGTTCTGTATTTCAGACAGAAATAGAAAACACATCTTTAAACATTGATCTTCCTACATGTCATTAACTAAAGTGACTATAATCCTAGGTTAAAATAAAATAGCCTTCTTAAGTCCTCTTTAAGTTAGTTTTATGCACATTTCAGTCAGGTACTGAAGAAACAAAACAAAGCAAAGCAGCTTTTCAGCCTGGTAAATCAAAAAGCTTTTCCCATCATACTAAAGCTTTATACCAGAATATATCTTAAAGATAAACGTACACATGAGCTTTGCCTGAGACACCAACAATTGCTAAAAAACACAGAGGGGCTTTGAAGGATTAAAGCAGAGCATGGGTCCTGCAAATAGAGCTTGGCTAATAAGGTTGGGTTTGTTTTTTTTTTTTTTTATATTTTGTTGGCGGTACTGAGAGAACAGAAACACACTTTGTTTCAGGTTGCCCCAAAATGAGAATATTCAAAGTGTTTTGGATGAACAGGAGAGTGAAAAAGTCATTTATGGCTGAGAAAAATGGCTTATGGTGCCTGAAATAAAACTTCACAAGTATTTAAGTGAAGCTGGAACCCTGTTTTCAGTCATGAAAGCATAGCATTTCATCTTAAAAATATGAACATTCAATTATTTTTTCACTTTGTCATTTTTTGATAAGGTCTTATTTTTTTTTGACCAGTCCAAGCAGGCAACGTTGGACTGGTTGATCTGTGTCAGCATTTTCCAGGAAAAAATCTGTAGCCATAAATGTCATTCATGTGTCCAGCCAGAAACCACGAAGTTACCTGCTTCTACTTTGTATGTGTGATTCACTAATGACTTGCAACTGTTAGGAGGTTATCACAAACTCTCAGTCTTACAGCAGACCTCTAGTTTTACATCCTTATAGGGTAATAATGTAATGAAAAAAGTAAAGAAAACACTGGTCTCCACTACCTGTTTGGGGAAGGTTTTTCTCCGAAGTGTCAACACCATCTCTCATGCAGCTGTGTGAATAATGGAATCTTCTAGGGATGCCTGGCATGAATAAGTTTGTAGACCCCAAGTGAATAAGTTCTTGAATGTTGTCATCAAGCGGCGTTTTTAGTGGGGGAAAATCTTCCATCTCACATTGGACTCATCTAAAATACATCGTGCAACATACTTTTAACATCCTATCCTAAGATTATGCAGAAACATATTGCAAATGCATAATACATGTTATTTTACATAATAGTGTTTTATGTGCAGCACAAATTCTAAGTTCTTTACTCTGCAAAGACCTGTGGTAAAAGATATGTTGACCTTAGTAACATTTTTTTTTTTTTTTTTTTTTTTTTTTTTTCCATATGTGTTTGTTGAAGAGCCAGTGCTTTCCTGTGACAGCCTGAGTTTGAGAGCCAATATGGGAACAAAAGACTCATATAATTGGGAATTAATATATCTGTCAGCTTCATGTGTCTTTCTGGCATATTAATGCACATCATGGGGTGAGATGTTCAGTTGCTGAATATTTGGCCCCTGTGTGTTTCCTCTGTATAGTGTTCTGTGAAGTCCAATGGTTGTAAACGCAACCAGAAAGCAAACCCACTAAGCCTGGAGCAACTTCAATGTTTCATAACCCAGAACATGAACACAGCGGTGTTGCCAGTACTGTTCAAGCAGCAGACTTCTGATCCCAGGAAGTTCAACATTGCACCTCACTCGACAGAGGTAAGGACTTGTGAGAGTCAGCATCTGTGTTCCGTACAATAACCGAGACCCTTATCTGTTTTTCCTTTGATGTCTGTCATCCGTGGAGGCATGTGCTCAAGCTGGAGAGGATTTTTATGACTGGGAAGCCCACAGTGCTTTTTATTTCTTTGTATTGTGCCACAGGGCTACCTCCCTGGACACAGTGGAGGAGGATTTTCAGAGAAGGCTACTCAAAATCTTTTCTGGCTGGAGGTTGTGTACAGCCCCAGGAAACAAACGCAGAGGAGGGCATGGGAAAGCAGCAGACATTAAAAGCACTATCACATGCTTCTTCTCTGTTCTCAGAAACGCTCGTTTTGTACTCTGCTTTCTCTCTATGAGGAAGAAGTCATGAGGGTAATGGCAGTGGGGTGCCCTTCACTTCACTGAGGAATTGACTTCTCTTTGCCCTTCTCCACACAGGAGTGGGGACCCTCCAAGGCAACCCAAAGGGATGCACAATCCCAGAAGGATGTGCTATGGGTAAACTATGATGCTTCGTACAACACAAGAAATGTAGCAGACGTGCATTAAATCATCTCCATTGATGGGAAAGACAGTTCTGCCCTGGGTAAGATCACGTCTTTGGTTCTTCAGATTTGCTGTTTGGCCATGGGGGGGCTCATGGCAAGTCCTCAGTATTCTGGTATGAGCTGTGCTGAAGAAGTGGGGCAGATTTATACCTGCCTTGGGCTGGACCACTGTCAGAGGGCAGTGGAACTCTCTGACATGATCCAGTTTGGGACTATAGAGGACAGCTACTCAGTAAATTAGTCTGGAAACAGAACATTGATGAAAAACCTAAAACCATACTAAACTCCCCCCTGCTCCCCCCCCTCCTTTTCAGCTCCAGAGAAGTCTAAGTTCCTGTGGTAACTTGGTTCCTGTCATTTGTTTGCATTGTGTTACTGCCTGCAGATCCTAGAGAAAAGCCTGCAGCCTGATGTGACCAGCACATTGGCAGTAGAACCAGTTGCAGTGATCTTTTGGCCAGCAGTCAAGCAGAGTACAGAAAACAGATACAGAAGGTACCACGGACAGTGGGGCAGCTACTATTAGGGTAAGCTCTTGCTGTTTCACAGTAGCATACTATAGTATAACATTGCTCAAGGTGCAATTTTGGCATGTTATGTTCCAGTTTTCACCTTGGCTGAGGAAGACTATTTGATGACAATGTGACATGAAAATGTTGTTTGTTTGTTTGTTTGTTTTTCCCCCTATAGGTATCATTGTGTGAAATGAGGACCTGAGCCTGCCATCAGGACCTTGATGTTACACAGAGCCCTGCTGGGTTTCCTATGGCACTGCAGTGTCTATGCTGGGGATCTCTGGGGCCTAGGGCCCCTCACCACTTAGAGTGGCAGGAGTCTTGCATCCTTTATCAAAAACCTTCTTCCACAAGAAGAATGAGGAAAAAAAAAATGTATGGGTAAGGGAAGACTGAAGAACAGTATAAAAGCAGCCAAGGTGCAGGGTGCACGTAAGAAAATCACTGGGCATGTTGGTCTTTAGAGTGTGTCATGCAGCCAAACTGCATTACTGTGCACTTTTTATCATGAACAGAGTAAAAAACTACGTGGTCACTTTGCAGTTTTTCAGAAAAGACCTAGGCAGAGAAGTGTGTCATATGAAGCACAGGGAATGTGAGTGGGATTTTGGTTTTCCAAAGGCAGGCAAGCATGATTTTGGCCAGAGACACGTGTGATCTCCCCCTAACCCTCTCACCTCCAAATGCGTGGTACTTGGCAGAGACAACCCCAGCCTATGATGCTGGGGTGAAGGTACCCTGTCCTCACCCTCCAGACTGGCATCTGTTCATAGGAGGAGAGTCCTGAGCAACAGCAATAACCCTCTGCTCAACCTTTCTCAGCTGACTGATTCACTCTTTTTATGGAGCTAACCCATCTGCAGATGTCCTTTGTTTCACAGCTAGAAACATTTTGCTGTTGTTTTTTTTTTTCCAGTAGAGTGTGCATGTTCCACATCAGCCGAGCACCCCTGGGGTGCTGTATAGCAGACAGACTGACTGCTGTGTCCTGTTGTGGTGGCTTAACCCTTGCTGAGCGCCAGGTGCCCACCAAGCCACTCTTTCACCCTGGCCCTTTCTTCTCCTTCCTCCACAGAGCAAAAGGGGGAAGGAAAATAAGATGGAAATGGGACCCTTTTAGGTAAAAACAAAGGCAGTTTAATAAGAAACAAAGCAAAGCCAAGCAATTCCATGCACAGAAGTGAAGAAGAATACCCCTAAAGATTTATTCTCTACTTCCCATCAGCAGGCGATGTCTGACCCCTTCCTGGGAAGCAGGGTTACAAAATGCATAGCGCTTGCTCTGGAGGACCGAAGCATAGCACCCCCACCCCCACGCCCCCCTTTTATAGTTGAGCTGACGTCATATAGCATGGCATATCCCTTTGGTCAGCTCGGGTCAGCTGTTCTGGTTCTGTTCCCCCCCAAAGCTCCTGCCCCTCCTATCCCACTAAGGGGGAGGAATGTTAGAAAGAGCATTGGTGCTGTGCGAGCGCTGCTCAGTGGCAGTCACAACATGGCTGTCATCAACACCCTTCTGACTCCCAGCACAAAAGCCCTGCACCCAGAGGGCTGCTATAGGAGAGTTAGCTCAGCCAGACCAAATACACTTGCTGTTCCCACCCTGCACACCTAAAACCCATCATGGCACTCTCAGATGTTCAGCACTGCCTAAGAAAATCATACACTGAAAAGTAGGGCATGGCACTTGGTCTCCTTTCCTCCTTTCACGAGCAATGTCAGCTCAGAGCAGAGGTTTTCATGGGAGCTGGTAGCTCTGGTGGGTCTGGATCTTAGTCAAGAAGAGGCTGGGACTATGAAGCCATAGACGGAGAGGGTGAGCAAGTGACCCAGGAGGTCAGTGGGACCGTTCCCTGCTCTGAGTCAAGCCCAAGTGTATCTTCATTGCCCCTGGCAGCGTGTTCATTCTCAAGCATTTTGGATCAGCTCCCCACTTCTGTGCCTGAAGTCTCTCAGAGATCCCCAGCATAGCTACCCCATGCCAGCAAGTCTGTGAATTTCAGCATTTAATATTGTTCTGAGTATTATTTACAGCAGAACCCTTTTTCTAGCATAAACAAATTATTCTTTCATCTTTTTGCCCATAAATCATGGATTTCAGTCCTTTGCAGCTCCTCTGGCTCCTATTTCCTATATTCTCCCATCCACCCGCGTCGTCTGAGGAGCCCAGTGCCAAAGCCTGAATGCAGGGCTGCTGCTCAGGGCTTCTCAATGCGGAGCAGAGCAGAGTAATTGTTTACAGCACTTGCTGGCATGTCCCAGAATGACATTTGCCTTTTTTCCAACAGTATCACATTGTGGATTCATGCTTGCTCCCTGCATTACTCTGATCCCCAAAACGGTTTGCACAGTAGCCCTGTCCATCTCTCCAGCTTGTCCTTCTGGGCACCTGAGTTTTCCTTCCTGAATGCCACCATCCACGTCTGTCTCACTGAGTTTCACCCTGCTGCTTTCAGGTCCATTTGATTTTATTTTTTCCAGACTGCTTGTCTGTGAAAATGCTGCTCAGGCCTCTCCAGCCTCACACTGCTGAAAATCCTAATTAGAGCCAACATATACCACATCTGCAGCATACCCCTATCCACCAGCCCCATGACCCTGCCAGAGAAGGAAAGTCAGGTTGTTTGACCTAATTTGTTCTTCATAAATCTGTGTTAGCTGTTTCCCTTCCCCTTGTTATTCTCTGAGAGTTACAGACCAATTGTCTAATAATGTGGCTGAGTATTTTTCAGGGTGTCAAACTTTGGTTAACTGCTCTATCATCACCTGGGTGGTCTTTCTCTTCCTTTCTAAAGCCAGGTACCATGCTTTTCCTGCAGTTAGTGAATCACACATCTCAAAATTCATTCACACCTGGCTTATCAGAGGCACGGTCCCTGGGATTGCCAGGAGTGCTGGCAGTATGCAGTGAGTACATGGCCAGTCCTGTAGGTAGATCCACACATGCTTACTGTCCAGATTTCAATGAGCCATGTGTTCCCAAAAAGCAGTTTGCAGCTTTCCAACACACAGCAAAAGTGGTGTCATAGGAAGAAAGGCTGCTGCAAATAGATCAAGTCAAAATCTGCTGTGTAATTCTGGGAGCTGAAGTTGTCCCATGAGACGAGGCTCTCTGTACACAGGTCTGGGATTGGTGCCTGAGTTGACCAACAGAACCACTGTCTTTTGCTATATATTTAGAAAGTGTCACATGGAATTAGCTCCGTCAAAAAAAAAATAAAAATAAAACGGTGCCACATCCTTGCATTCATCTCTCCTAAGACATCTTCTGGTGGAGTTCTGTCTCATTCCTTTGATATTCACTGCTGAATTTTCTGAATTTTCTGAATTTGGGAATAACATAATTTCCTTGATCATAGCCTGGTCCCCCAGACATCTAATCCTGCACTACTTGCACCTACCCACATGACTTAAGTCCCTGTGCAATACCTTTTACAGATGCCTTGTTTAAAGATAAGCATATGTTATAATAATAGTAAAATAACATATAACTCTCACCAGCCCTCACAGTCGTTAACACTCATCTGGTTCTATGCAACCTCATTTTTATGTCTATAATTTTATTTCCATAAATTTTAAATCCATACCTAGGCTGTGGGATTTAATAACAGGCAACTAATGCATTTCTTTATGAATCTTACTGTTGGTGCACTTAACTGCAGTGCAGAGTACAAAGCACAAGAGAAAATTTCTTTCCTGGGGACCATATGTTAAAAGAATAAAGCTCTGGTTTAATGATGTAGCCTTGAAAAGTAGTACAGTCAATGAAGCACTATTAGATCATGGGATAAGTATCGACAATTCCAGAGTATTCTTTAAGTCTGTTGCTATAGTAGTTTGAAATTTTGTTCTGTCAGCTATTTAAAAAGCGGGTGAAAAAACAGGCTGGTATTCAATTCTTCCCAAATTTGCTGCATTGGTACCACTCAAACCAGAGTCATCTGCTCTCAAAAGAAAAGTGGAGCATGGGCACCTCTAGGCCAAGTTACTCTACATAGGCTTCTGCTCTGGAAACTATATTTTCATATTAATGGAGAAGAACAGTCTTTTCCCTGCTCACTCAGCTGATGCTTTAAGGTTCACAGCTCCAAACTAGATGACACTGCCTATTTTTGGAGCCACATAAGTTCATGATTTCATGTGAAGGGTAAGTGTTTTGATGGGTAGCTGCAGAAGGGCACAGGGGCACGTAGCGAGCTTTCCTGAGCAGCGAACGCTGAGGCTCTTAAGCATCGTGCAGGAAGGCATGTATCATCCATAATGTATGGACTGTCCCTCAACAGACTTTTTGCAGTGTGAAAAGGTGGTGTGAGTGCATCGTGAAACAGCAGAGATGAAGGTCAGGAACCTGGGCAAGCCTGATGGGACTAGATTAACTGTAGGATGAGATGGTGGATCAGGCGTTGACTCTTACCCAAGTCACTTCTTCATAGATGTAACAACTGTGTGAGGCTTATGTCTTTTAGCAGGCCCAGACAAACTGACCAGGTAATTTTTAAATAATAATGTCATTATTATTTACTTATTAATACTAAAAAGTAAATTATTAGAAAATAGTAAATAACTGTTTACTAATTAAATTATTATAAAGTAATAATTTTTTCTTGTTTCTTATTAATTTCCTTCCATGTCCTTCATAAACCACATTTCAGTCTCCTGAGACAGCATCAGTCCTCTCCTTTGTGTACAAGTTTCTGCCAAGTGTGTGTAGTCTGAGAAAAAGTTTCTTTTGCATTTTGTCTGAAATAAGCAGTATTCTTTCGTCCTTCTGTTTATTACTGTTACCTTTATAACCAGTTAGAGGTGTCATCCTAGATAGTTTCTTAGGATTTCACAGTTACTCTTTGTTACCATAAAGCTGCAGTTTAACTTTTAGCATTTTGTAATACTAAGGCTCTGGAAGGCAAAGGAAAGTGGTTTTCAGCCTGTGGAATGGACAATGTATTGGTCTGTGAGGCAGCAGACGGGTGGTCTGCAGATGGATAAAAGAAATAAGAAAATCAAAGCACACCCACACACATCCGAGAAACAAACAAACTGGGGGAGGTGGTGTGTGCATGCAGGGAGGGAAACAGATTTTGCCATCTGAAGTTTAGCATCAGTTGCATTTGGCTGCAAAGGAAAAGCAAATTCGCAGCATTACACAAGCTGGCTCTTGATTTTATTTTTTTTTTTTAGGATGATGCAAAAGCTCTTGGAATAAGGAATGTTAAAAAACACTGTTGGGTGGTATTGCCCGCACTGTTGCATAAGAGTTATGGAGACTGCAACATCACCATGTGAAATCTGGTAACTGTCTTTGTCTAATTTTTCGGGGGTAGCACAATTTCTGTTGTGTCAATTTGGCACCATATTTCAAATTATAAAACAGTTGTCTGTCTGCTCTTAAGCTACTCTGTAAAGACCTCTGATGACAAAGACTGATAAAAGCGAGCTTTGTCAGCTCATGCAGGCCAGGATTTGTCACACTGGTGGGTTTTGGTACCTGCCTGGGCACACTCGCCATCCCTATGACCTGCTACAAGACCAGCCTTGAAAGGGTTAAGTCTTTCCATCACCAGTGACCAGCTGACATCCCTGGCTCCATCCTTTCTTCAGGAGCAACCTTTATCCTTTCTCAGTGCTTAGAAACCAGGTGGCTGGCATGCTGCCCATGGATTGTTTGTCAGAAACCGAGATCCTTTCTCTTCCAAGAGTGTGGCTGAAGAGCGGCGACCATGCCCATTGCGGTCTGGCAATGCTGGGGGGCTGAAAACGTTCCTCACAGCTCTGTTGACTTACTGCTGGTGTGGTAACAGCTCTCAAGATCTAGTGGATGCTGTATTTTCTTTTTTCTTTTCCTTTTTTCCACCTTGCAGCCCTGGCAGGTACAAATCTTCTACTCACAGCTCCCTAAGCTAGTTTTTTTGCAAAGAAGAGTTTTGTCCCATCCTCTGCCCTGATCTTGACATACATCACCTATAAATGAAGACATCCTGGTGGAAGGGTTGGAAGGAAAGGGGAGCAAGGACTCTGCTCTCATCCTGAGGATTGCTCACCCTGAACAACTGCCACAAACACTTCCAAGGGCTTCCCCACCACTGAATTTCATGCAAGGCATGTAAAGAGAATGACTGGTCTTATTTGCAGCTGCAACTCATTTGGAAATTTTCATACTCCAGGTGCAACTGAAAGGTTCAGGACCAGTTATTTTAACAATCTACCCCGAAACATTGTTGCCTGGGCTGCTGTTAAAATTACTAGCTGAATGATGGGGTGAAAAAGTGCTTTTGCATGCTCATATTTGCAGGGCTCCCCACATAGCTTTCCTTTGAATCCTGACACATAGAGCTTATAAATATTCAAAACATGACAATCTAGTTATTTTTGCATGAGTAAGTCTTCTGGACAGTGGCGAACAGAAACTGCTACTTCAGCCTGGAAACTGATGTAGTTTGTGTCTTCTCGCCTCCTTTTTCCATGGGAAACTGGCAGACAATTCCATTCAGAATTGCCTACAATGTCCTGCCCCAGGCACTTTCAAACACCTCCTGAGCAAAAAGCATCTGGGGAGCTTTCTCATAGCTACATGCTGTGATGTGCAAATGTGTCTCTTTGAGTGATTCACGATGCAGCCGCCTTGAAGCTTTCAATGGCTGCAGAGGAGTTGCTTCTGAACCCTTCTCAGAAATGAAAAAGGTGTGCAACCTATCCATTGCTCTTTTTAGGATCTCCCTGTGATTTTTACAATACTGTGCACTTTCTGGGCCAAGCTCTTCATTGGCATAAACTAAGAGAGTGCCAAGGACCCAGCTCACCAAGACAAGTTTTGCTGGTGGAAGCACTTATGTCACTAAGGACAGTTATATGCTTGATTTTACCCAGAAAAAGTTGGAAAGAGTTTAGTGCTACTTTGTTCTACTAGATCCTGCTGTCCCCTTTAAGCTTAAAGCTTGTCTTTGCTCTTGGCTGTGAGGAGAAATCTGTTTGGAGTAGCACCACCTGCTCAGTGTTTTCTGCCCTTGTTTCAGAGGGCACAAGTAGCCCTGTGCTTTCCTTGCAGCATTGCAAAATGGGCTGGCAAGGAAGCCTTGTGCCAGGTCCCCAACTCTCCAAGCATGAGAGCTTGTCTCCTCCCTTAGGGCCAACAGGAGTTTTTTCACATGCAGAAGCCCAGGAAACATCATAGCTGCAAGTTTTGGATGGGGGAAGAGGAATAGCATGGTCCTTTAAAGATCAGCACTGTTGGGTTCACAAAGATCACAGACTGAATTTGGGCAGCACCTTTCTGCAGACACCACTGGCAGCATCACTGAGAATTACTGGAAAATTTGCAGTACTTTGTGAAGCAGTAGTTTGGAAATGAAGCAAAAATGACTTGGAAAAGCAATATTTAATGAAGCTGTGCTGTTATGATTGAGAAGAAAATATGCTCCAAGAAAATACAGATGAAATGGCTAAGAAGATAGCTCAGCCAAGTGAATTCAAGCAGGCAGGTGTAGCCATCCTCTGAAGAAAAGGCTCTTGAAAAGTGAAGGGTGACACCGTAAAACTGAGATACTCTAATGGCAGGTCTAAGCATTGGACTGGACTAGAGACAGGTATGCATCTGCAAACATGAAAACAGATACAAAACTGGATAATATTTATTTTACTTAGTCCTGAGTAGACGCACATTTCTGAAATTAACTAGAGCTCCGCAACTTGTGTGTGTCAGGAAAGCTGTTTCTACAGCCAAGATGGTGCCTTATGGCACACAGCCTTGGCTGAGCAAGGTTGCCATGCTCCTGCTGCAGGCTTGGAGTGGGAGAGCTGAGCATTGTGCAGGAAGCATCGGCATGGGGGTGGGCACAGTGAGGAGAGCAACTGCTGCTACGGGTGCCACAAGGCACAGCCAGTGCTTTGGAGGAGGACAGAGCTTCCCTATGAACCACGGGGTGGGAGCAGGGACTTTGCCCCAGCTCTGAGTCACAGTTTGGTTGCCATCATTAATTTCTTTTGCAGGATGTCTAACTGCTTCTATCTGATTTAAGCTGATCTTCTGTTTCTCACTGAGTGCAGGCCTGTGGGCATGAGAAGCACCTGAGCCGTGTTCCTTGTGGCCCAACAAAGCAGGTCCATGGCACATGCAAGGCACATTCTTCCCACAGCAGCTCTGCATGCCCTGTCATGGAGTGAATGTCTCAAGTGCATTCAAGGTAGTGCAATAACGTGTTTCGCTAGGCTTATGGACAGATGCAATATCTTTCATTGGACCAGTTGAGATTCAGAAAAAAGTCAAACTGGAAAACTGGTGGACATGTAGCTCTTTCCTCAGGACTTGGAAAGCAGCAGCAGCATCTTCCAGACAAAACACAGGTAAGAGATGACAATTATTTGTTCAACTCAGTTGTGCTAGCTGACCAGCCAACTTTGACAGAAAAAGGGTAGTTAAAGACTGTAGGGCCAAGATAAGGTTTTAGCAAAGGAAACATGATAACATGTTTACCCCTTCAGAGGAAAGCAGGGAGGAAACAGGCTAGCAGGTAGCCCATGTGGAATGAGCATCTTTCAGCTAGACAGAAGGAAGATTAAAGTATGCCTTAAACACATGGACTTTGTTGAATCCATAACTTTTTCTTTTTTTTTTTTTACTCTAATAAAATTAAGCTATTTCCTTTTTTAGGATTGTCTTTTGGAGTTGTATCAGAAGCCACCTTTCAGGACAACCCTTTGAGAAGTAAGAAGGAATGTAGAGTGAAAAATATTCTCTACATGGTGACTGGGTGCTACAGTCCTTTATGAATTGTCCAGCAGAGTTCACTCCAGCATGTATGTGTTGTCCAGCTGCATAGTTTCCGTAAGTCCTGCAGTGCACAGGTGTAGCGTGTCACGTTTCACGGTGAGCATGTGAAGGCTCCCTGGATTGCAGTGGGCTGCTCAGAGGGCAGTGTGGCAGTGGCCATGGAGGAGGGCTTACAGATTTATTTTTTTTTTTTTCTGCTTGTTGTTCTTAATTTGTTAAGGTCAGGTTCAGTTGGGTTTGCCTCTAGTTATGAGTTTCTTGAGGGTGGGGGTTATTTGAAAGTTAGAAAGTTATACGCTGGGGGAAAATTTCTTTCAAAACATGGTCTTAAAATATTGGTTGTGACTGCTTGCTGATTTTCTATGTGGATCCCGTTAGGGTTTAGTAAGTGAAAACCGAGTGGTAGAGTCAGTTGGTTGGTTTGGGTTTCTGCACTGAGGTAAGCTTCTGGTTCCTCATACACTGTAAGGTAAAAGTAGTTTCTTTGATATGCAAACCCCAGTTTTACACCAATGAAGTATGTGCCATCATTGCTGCCCCAAGTGACTAGTGGTTCCTGCCTGAGAGTCTGCTCTGAGGCACAGCAGAGTAGTGTGTTTTGAATGGTTGCAAGCTCAGTGGACATACATGCGTTGATCTTCAGGCGTGCTTGTGCATGGAAGGTTTCATGTGCTGCTTCTCTAATGATAGTGCCCATAAAGCTGATAATGGTGTAAGAATATTTCAGAGACAGCCTGATGGCATTGCCTGATTACCGAATGTGCTGGAAACTAAAAACAAAGTACCAGCTTCCAATCCAGATGGTGAACATGTGATTTCTGAATGTTGGTTAAAGCATAATCTTGGTGACATAGTTATTTAAAAAAAAAAAAAATCTTCTCTGAAGTTGGTTATAAAAAGCTGATGTATTTTTGAGGTAAACGGGGTACCTATGGCCTGAATTTACTGAAAAAAAATAAATAAATGGGTGGGGTCAGGGATGCAGTGAATGAGTTTGGTGGTGTGTTTGGGTTGGGAATCTGTGACTACATTCTGTTTTGCAGGTTCTTAAGATATGTTGCAACACTCTCCCTGGGGATGGTGTTGCGCAGGCAGTGCTTGGCTGTGGTAACATGAATGATGCTAAGTTGTGGTGCTTTATGCTCCCTAGCCAATAGAAAAAAAAAAAATTCTGGGCTTTCTACCTGTGTGAGGGCTGAGGATCATTTCTCTGCTTTGTGCTAATTTTTCAGGAAAGTTGGAAGCAGCTGATCTGCCGAAGCTGTGGTGTGTTTTGGTTGTGTTGGTTTGGTTTTTTTTTTTTTTGTTTTTTTTTTTTTTTTTTTTTTTTTTTGCGTGTGTGGCTTTGGCTCAGCGGAGCAAAAGCGCTGAATTCAGAAGTGGTGTCTCAGTGCAACCTTTGTGCGCCGCAGGGCTTCCTAAACTCTGCAGCCAGGCAGCTGACCGGCCCCCGCCAGCCCCCGCGCTGCCG